>NW_028301553.1:25682500-25982500 GCF_042242905.1 Orbicella faveolata
CGATAAAATAACGGCGAAAAAGTGTTAATCTCTCTCCAAAATCCTTTTTTTTGGACGTGGAAACAACTTTTCGCCATACATTTCCTTCTACCGACTCGCAATGTTTGCCCCCTGGCGATCCCAGAGTTCTTTGCGCATAACATGGGTATCCGATTACTGGCAACTCATTCATTGAGTTTGAAACGAATAGAGCGCGATATTTGATCAAGTGTCGACCTAATCGTAAAAACTCTTTTTCCTTGGCCATCGTAGCTTTAGAAGAAACAAAACACAAACCGCGGTGATAAACATGGAACCAAAACGCACGTTAAACAAAGTTAATTTCCTTGACGCTTCGTATGTACAACATACATCTTCAGAAGTGACCGTTAACTAGATTACAATCGAAATTTAAACGCGAAGAGAAAGAAAAAGACTGGTATCTAATAATATGTAACAAGACTAATAGTTAATAACAAACAGATGAGTGAAAAAAAAAAAATTTACCATAATAATAATAACAATACAAAATGCTAGTAAAGAAAAAGTTTTTCACTGCCAACGTTTTCATTCAAGGCTGGCTTTAAATCACGAATTAACAATGTTTCCTTAATTTTACAATGTATATCTGACCTACCAGTTGCTAAGATATCAAAATTGTCCCATTTAATATTATGACCCGTGGAAGTAACGTGATCCGCAATGGCTGAGGTGTGACCGCTTTTAGCAAGGGCCTTAAAATGTTCAGTTTTTCTATCGTGTAGTCGACGCTTTGTTTTTCCTATATAAAAATCATCACAGTCCCAGCAGCTTGCCTTGTAAACCACCTTAGACATCTGAGAACGGCTGAACCTGTCCTTGTACGGGAAAAAAGATTTGATTCGGCGGGTGTTTCGGAAAATTATTTTAACGTTAAAACAACCATAAAACTTATAGATACAAGATTTAAGTTGCTGGGTAATTACTTTACTTTGGAACCCTAAAAATGGTAAAACAATGAAGATTTCTCTCTTGGGAACTGTAGTGATAGGGTCTTTAGGTTTGTTTTGATGTCTATTCACTACATCGTTCATGTTGTACGTGATGATACCACGGGGATAACCATTGCGTGACAATAGCTTCCTGAGATCATCCAAGGCAGACTGTAATGATGAAGACGATGAACAGATGCGAAGACAACGATAAGTAAGGGTGTGGATGTTTCGATATCGAACAGATCATAGAAAACTGTTTAAAGTGCTTTAATGGAATCGAGTGTTCCCTAGAATACACTTGAGACAACGCCTTGTTCTATCTAAAAAGGTGTTATATCGATTACAAAATCACGCGACACACTTGCGTTACTATGATCTCTAACCTAGTGATACGATCTCTCGTTACATCCCTTCTTTTCTAAAAAAATCAAAGAATCAAATAAATCAAATTGAGTTCTACTTAAGTCATGTCCTGTTTTGTTTGTCCCTTTGCTTTAGCAAACATAGTCCTTCAAGTACAAAGGGGTCTTGACAACTCGACCAGAACGAGTTTGCTTTACTCCCGCCCGCTGCTTTGTTAGCGCTGAATCGCCTGCTGGAAGCTTTACTGGTGTCTCTGGAGAGGGCGCTGTCTGCGACGAATTGAATGGTGAAGTTGCGGTTTCTTGGGCTGCTGGTGTATTGATGTCCTGTGGCATTTGATCTGTTTGCGGCTGCATTGGCTGTTCTTTAGTTGCCTTAAGATGTTGTCTGTTACGTCGTAAGATGGAACCATCTTCTGTAAGGACATTGTATGACCTAACATTGACTTCTTCCTGGACTGTAGCTTTCTTCCATGGTTCTTTCCTGTTCTTTAAAGGCTGTAGTCGCACTGTTTCACCTTTCGCTAAGGGTAGTAGATCTTTAGCATTTCGATTGTAATAGAATGCTTGTTTCATCTTGATTTTGTTCCTCTCTTCCTGGACACTTTCAGCCAACTTTGGTTTGAGAAGGGTTTCTCTTGCCGGGAGTAGTGTTCTGGTCCGACGGCTCATCAGGCGCTGAACCGGACTGCTTCTCATGCCTTCGGTGGGCGTGTTCCTGTGATCGAGAAGCGCGAGCCAGGGATCTTTTCCGTCGTCATGTGCCTTCCTAATCAGCCTTTTGACCGTCTTGACAGCACTTTCGGCTAGGCCATTGGACTGCGCATGTCCGGGACTTGAGGTGACATGATCGAACTCCCACTCACGTGCAAATCTACGGAATTCGTCCGAGTCGAACTGGGGACCATTATCCGAGACCACTTTGTCGGGGATGCCATGTCTTGCAAAATGCTGTTTCAGCTTGGAGATAACAACTTTTGACGTTGTGCTGGATTCCATTCGATCAACTTCCCAGAAGTTGCTGTAATAATCCACTGTGACAAGGTAGTGACGGTTGCTGAATTCAAATAGGTCAACAGCTACCTTGGACCAAGGCTTGTCCGGTACGTCGTGCGGGTGGAGCTTTTCCTTCTGCTGTGACATTTCGAAGGTTCTGCAGACGTCACACCGATTGACATAATTCTTCAGGGCAGCTGTCATTCCTGGCCAGTAGACACTCTCTCTGGCGCGTCTCAAACATCCTTCTAGGCCAATGTGCGATCGGTGGATTCTGGCAAGAACTTCGGACCTGAGAGACACTGGAATTAAACATCGATCTCCCTTGAATACGATTCCGTCTTCAACTGAGAGCTGGTCACGCACATCAAAGTATGGCGTTACTTCGGCAGGAAGATCGTTTTTGGTTTCAGGCCATCCGCTCTTGATCACTCTCTGGAGAGCTTGAATTGAGCTGTCTTTCAGACTTTCTAGGCGGATGTCCTCCAGACTAGCGCTACGGATCGGTAGGAAGTCGACCATCCGTATTTGCTCGATTTCCTTTTCAATGGACAGAATTTCACCGTTCCTGCTGAGAGGTGCTCTTGAAAGCGTGTCAGCCAAGTACATATGCTTGCCTGGCTTAAAATAGATCTCAAGATCATATTTCTGTAGGCGAAGCAGCATTCTTTGGAGACGCTTGGGAGCAGCCACGAGAGGTTTCTGGTAGATTACCTCTAGTGGTTTATGATCGCTTTCGACAAACACTTTTCGACCGTAAGTGTACTGGTTGAACTTCTCTGCTCCAAATACGATTGCTAGTAGCTCCTTCTCGATCTGTGCGTAGTTGCGCTCTGTATCCGTCAGTGAGCGGGACGCATAGGCGACTGGCTGGCCATTTTGTAACAGTGTGGCTCCAAGACCAGTGTCTGAGGCGTCACATTGTAGCACAGTTTCTTCCGCAGGATTGAAGTATCTCAGGACGGGTGCTTGAGTGGCTGCTTGCTTGATTCTTTGGAATGCATTTTCATGTTCCTCGCTCCAGTGCCACTCAGCATCCTTGCGAGTTAGCTGCCGAAGAGGCTCACAGATATCAGCCAAATTTTCCAGGAATCGTGTGAGATAGTTGGCTAGACCTACAATTCGTTGAACACCTTTCACATCGCTAGGTCGACTCATTTTCTGGATGGCTTCTATCTTGGATGGGTCCGGCTTTAGGCCGTCTTTCGTTAGCACATGACCGACGTAGGGGACTTCCGTCATCCTCAGTTTGAATTTCTCTTTGTTGAGCCTTACCCCCTTGTCTCTGCATCTTGCGAGGAGGGCTAGCAGCTTCTTGTCGTGATCTTTGACAGCATCTTGTAAAGTGTCACCTTCGCCAGTGATAAGAATGTCGTCTGCGACCGTGCGTACACCTGGAAGGCCTTTAATTGTTTGATCTAGGCGGTGTTGGAAGTATTCGGGCGCAGGGGAGATGCCAAATGGTAGTTTAAGCCAGCGGTAACGCCCAAATGGAGTGCCAAAGGTTGTAAGGTAGCTCGAAGCTTCATCCAATTCCACGTGCCAAAACCCATTTTTTACGTCACAGACGCTGAAAACCTTGGCTTTTGACAAATCTGGTAATAGATCATCAATGACCGGAAGAGGATAGTGGCTACGCTTCAATGCTTTGTCGAGTGGCTTTGGGTCAATACACACTCTCAACTTGCCATTCGGTTTCTTGATTACCACTAGACTTGACACCCAATCTGTTGGCGTGTCGACTGGTTTGATGACTCCGATTTTCTGTAGACGAGCTAGTTCTTCTTTTAATTTTGGCTTCATGGCCACGGGTATTCTTCTCACAGGCTGCCTGACTGGTTCCACAGTGCCGTCGATCTCTAAGTGAAGCTTCTTCTCTAGTCTTCCTTCTCCGTTGAAGACATCATGGAATTGGGCGGAAATCTGATCCATAGTGAGGCCACGTGCTTCGGTTTCCTTTTGAACTGAGGCGATGTTTTCGTAATGCACTTCGACTAGCTTCATTTGCTGAACTGTTTTTGAACCCAACAGTGGAGTGCATGCCTCATTGATGACCACAAAGTCTACTTCGTGCTCTTCGTTTAGCTTGGGATTTAATAGAGGTACTCGACATTTTCCGATTGTCTGCATTTTTGAGCCATTAAACATGCTTAAAACTTGCGTGCATGGCGTGACTTGACATTGTTTGGGTAGGGTGTTTTTGCTGATAACATTGCATGTTGCTCCGCTGTCAACTTGGAAACGAACTGGTTGACCTCCAACTGTCATCGTTGCAAAGATCTTCGATGTAAAAAGCGAGCTGTCAACGTTGTTGACATGTTCTTCTGATCCTTCGAGAGAGAGCATGAAACAGTATTCCCCTTCGCTTGAATCTTGTGACTCTGATGGGGTGCCTAATTGATGGATGCGTTCTTTCTTCTCTTTTTTAGAGCTTGGATTTTCTTGCCTACATACTTTCGCCAGGTGATTTGCTTTTCCACATTTCGTGCATTCCTTTCCAAACGCGACGCATTTATCACGCGATCGCTCGTGTTTCCGGCCACAGTACTTGCAATCCACGAGCTTTTTTCTGTTCTTGTTCTTGTCCTTGGATCGGTGCTTTTCGTTCTGACTAAGGGCATTCACATCGCCTTTGCCACTCATGGCCTTCATCTGCGTGGCCGTTGTCTCCGCTGATCGGCAGGTATTAACGCATTTCTGCAGCGTTAATCCAGCTTCTTGGAGTAGTTTTTTCCTAGTTCCCATGTCACGAATGCCACAGACGATCCTATATCTAATTAGTTCATCCTTTAGCGAACCGAAATTGCATGTTTTGGCTAGGACTTTAAGGGCCGTAAGATACTCGTCGAACGATTCCCCATTTTCTTGATTCCTGTTGTTAAAGCAGTAGCGTTCATAAATGACATTGGTTTGTCCGATGCAGTGCTTCTCCATTAACTCTAATACCTTGCTCATTACCATCTTGTCATCTTCTCTCTCAAACGGCAGAGAATTGTAAACTTCTAACGCGTCTGATCCAATGCACGTAATAAATGTTGCCACGCGTATTTGGTTTTCTTGCTGGTTGAGGCGAGATGCGATTTCGAAGGAATCCCATACTTGTTTCCACCTTTTCCAGTTTTCGGCGATATTGCCACGTGTATCCAAACGCGACGGTACAGGCAAGTTGCTCTGAATTGCATGAGGCGGTATGACAGGTACGGCTTCATTTTGCTGCGCTACGCTTGGTGGACTTGCATCAGCCGAATCGTCTTGACCAGGCGTAGGCATGATCTTGCAGACGTTAGGCTCAGTAGACTTCTGACACCATGTTTCGATATCGAACAGATCATAGAAAACTGTTCAAAGTGCTTTAATGGAATCGAGTGTTCCCTAGAATACACTTGAGACAACGCCTTCTTAACCGCGCGGCCATGGGCCGAGCGCGGTTCATGGTTTACCCGTGGTTTTTTTAACCGCGCGGCCATGGGCCGAGCGCGGTTCATGGTTTACCCATGGTTTTTTAACCGCGCGGCCATGGGCCGAGCGCGGTTCATGGTTTACCCGTGGTTTTTTAACCGCGCGGCCATGGGCCGAGCGCGGTTCATGGTTTACCCGCGGTTTTTTAACCGCGCGGCCATGGGCCGAGCGCGGTTCATGGTTTACCCGTGGTTTTTTTTTTTTCGACTTCGGTGCGAGCAGACCCAAGCTTCCACTCGGCCAAATTTTGAGTCCCGCAACCTGTGATGTTTACTCGCCAAAAGCTGTTGAAACAATAAATCTCATCTTTCGCGGGAATAAATTAAAAACCCAGCGCTCGTCAAAAATTATATTTTTTCACCAGAAATTTAGCGCGGAACATATACATATTTATATTTGTTTGAATCGTCGATGAAATGACCTTTTCCGGATATTTTTTCCTTCGGGGTCAACCGAAACCTCAGATTACAAAATCACGCCGAACCCACATGTTGCAAAAAAATCTCTTCAAAACCCTGACTTCGAAGCGATATAACACTTCAGCGTTAATAGCTACCACACATCGGCAGGCGGTAAATCTATTCGTTAACAATCCAACTTTATCGTGTTAAAATTTCAGCGAAATCGAACAAAACCAGAATTAATTAGAATTTTTTTGTGACCTCACTTCTCAGACTTGTCCTAACAAAGGAAGCAACGGTCGCCCATAGCAACCGAAAAACACCAACATAACAAAGCCGACGTTTCGGCCAAAAAACTCCACAATTATCGCCTGAGAGTTTAAACTTGAATGGGAACATCTTTTTCGAACCTTTTTCAACTGATTTAGACGAAAGACTGGCCTCGGCGGGCTACAAAAACGACAAAGAGAAAAAACAGAACAAGACAGCAGAACAAGCCGATAATATTTCATCGCGTGGCTTTCGACACGAAAACGAAAATACAGCTTACTTCTGGATAAATTCAGCCTTAGAAGCCAGCAACCGGTCCCAAATTACTTTCTGTATCCTTACAAATGTCCTGATTTCCATCTCCGAAAGATTTTGCCCCAATTGTGAGCAAATAAACATTTCGCCGGCGGCGACCGCCATTACGGTGGCTTGCATACTAAATTAGCTAACTTAACAAAATTCTCCCGAGGGGGGGGATACGACAAATTTGGTAAGAATCAAAAGTAACGCCAATTTTCTGTCACGTTTTCAATCTGTGGTCACTGGAGTGACCAAAATCGATACATCGGTCGGGATAGGGTTTTTTTATGACTTGTGTGACTACTTTGCTAGCCCTTTACTCGTGGAAAACACCAATTAAATTTAATCATGACTTTTAAGAAAGAAAGCTGTTGTTAATAGTGTTATTATTGTGTCGTTGATATCGTTCATGCCCATACATATCCCGAAGAAAGTTCTAGATTAAGACCATTAAGTCATCGGAGATTTGTCAACGGCTACCACTGATGGTGCAATAATACAGTTTGTGTTGATCAAGTGATGTGATGTCTACAGTAAGAAAAGAATCATCAATGACTGCTTTGGAATGTGCACTGCGTTCCGACGGTAGTGCTAAGCAAACAGTTAAATTTTAAAAGCGCGGTTATAAGATCTAACAGATCTTCTTGTTTTTTTTCGACTTCGGTGCGAGCAGACCCAAGCTTCCACTCGGCCAAATTTTGAGTCACGCAACCTGTGATGTTTACTCGCCAAAAGCTGTTGAAACAATAAATCTCATCTTTCGCGGGAATAAATTAAAAACCCAGCGCTCGTCAAAAATTATATTTTTTCACCAGAAATTTAGTTCGGAACATATACATATTTATATTTGTTTGAATCGTCGATGAAATGACCTTTTCCGGATATTTTTTCCTTCGGGGTCAACCGAAACCTCAGATTACAAAATCACGCCGAACCCACATGTTGCAAAAAAATCTCTTCAAAACCCTGACTTCGAAGCGATATAACACTTCAGCGTTAATAGCTACCACACATCGGCAGGCGGTAAATCTATTCCTTAACAATCCAGCTTTATCGTGTTAAAATTTCAGCGAAATCGAACAAAACCAGAATTAATTAGAATTTTTTTGTGACCTCACTTCCCAGACTTGTCATAACAAAGGAAGCAACGGTCGCCCATAGCAACCGAAAAACACGAATATAACAAAGCCGACGTTTCGGCCAAAAAACTCCACAATTATCGCCTGAGAGTTTAAACTTGAATGGGAACATCTTTTTCGAACCTTTTTCAACTGATTTAGACGAAAGACTGGCCTCGGCGGGCTACAAAAACGACAAAGAGAAAAAACAGAACAAGACAGCAGAACAAGCCGATAATATTTCATCGCGTGGCTTTCGACACGAAAACGAAAATACAGCTTACTTCTGGATAAATTCAGCCTTAGAAGCCAGCAACCGGTCCCAAATTACTTTCTGTATCCTTACAAATGTCCTGATTTCCATCTCCGAAAGATTTTGCCCCAATTGTGAGCAAATAAACATTTCGCCGGCGGCGACCGCCATTACGGTGGCTTGCATACTAAATTAGCTAACTTAACAAAATTCTCCCGAGGGGGGGGGATACGACAAATTTGGTGAGAATCAAAAGTAACGCCAATTTTCTGTCACCTTTTCAATCTGTGGTCACTGGAGTGACCAAAATCGATACATCAGTCGGGATAGGGTTTTTTTATGACTTGTGTGACTACTTTGCTAGCCCTTTACTCGTGGAAAACACCAATTAAATTTAATCATGATTTTTAAGAAAGAAAGCTGTTGTTAATAGTGTTATTATTGTGTCATTTATATCGTTCATGCCCATACATATCCCGAAGAAAGTTCTAGATTAAGACCATTAAGTCATCGGAGATTTGTCAACGGCTACCACTGATGGTGCAATAATACAGTTTGTGTTGATCAAGTGATGTGATGTCTACAGTAAGAAAAGAATCATCAATGACTGCTTTGCAATGTGCACTGCGTTCCGACGGTAGTGCTAAGCGAACAGTTAAATTTTAAAAGCGCGGTTATAAGATCTAACAGATCTTCTTGTTTTTTTTCGACTTCGGTGCGAGCAGACCCAAGCTTCCACTCGGCCAAATTTTGAGTCACGCAACCTGTGATGTTTACTCGCCAAAAGCTGTTGAAACAATAAATCTCATCTTTCGCGGGAATAAATTAAAAACCCAGCGCTCGTCAAAAATTATATTTTTTCACCAGAAATTTAGCGCGGAACATATACATATTTATATTTGTTTGAATCGTCGATGAAATGACCTTTTCCGGATATTTTTTCCTTCGGGGTCAACCGAAACCTCAGATTACAAAATCACGCCGAACCCACATGTTGCAAAAAAATCTCTTCAAAACCCTGACTTCGAAGCGATATAACACTTCAGCGTTAATAGCTACCACACATCGGCAGGCGGTAAATCTATTCGTTAACAATCCAGCTTTATCGTGTTAAAATTTCAGCGAAATCGAACAAAATCAGAATTAATTAGAATTTTTTTGTGACCTCACTTCCCAGACTTGACCTAACAAAGGAAGCAACGGTCGCCCATAGCAACCGAAAGACACGAACATAACAAAGCCGACGTTTCGGCCAAAAAACTCCACAATTATCGCCTGAGAGTTTAAACTTGAATGGGAACATCTTTTTCGAACCTTTTTCAACTGATTTAGACGAAAGACTGGCCTCGGCGGGCTACAAAAACGACAAAGAGAAAAAACAGAACAAGACAGCAGAACAAGCCGATAATATTTCATCGCGTGGCTTTCGACACGAAAACGAAAATACAGCTTACTTCTGGATAAATTCAGCCTTAGAAGCCAGCAACCGGTCCCAAATTACTTTCTGTATCCTTACAAATGTCCTGATTTCCATCTCCGAAAGATTTTGCCCCAATTTTGAGCAAATAAACATTTCGCCGGCGGCGACCGCCATTACGGTGGCTTGCATACTAAATTAGCTAACTTAACAAAATTCTCCCGAGGGGGGGGGATACGACAAATTTGGTGAGAATCAAAAGTAACGCCAATTTTCTGTCACCTTTTCAATCTGTGGTCACTGGAGTGACCAAAATCGATACATCGGTCGGGATAGGGTTTTTTTATGACTTGTGTGACTACTTTGCTAGCCCTTTACTCGTGGAAAACACCAATTAAATTTAATCATGACTTTTAAGAAAGAAAGCTGTTGTTAATAGTGTTATTATTGTGTCGTTGATATCGTTCATGCCCATACATATCCCGAAGAAAGTTCTAGATTAAGACCATTAAGTCATCGGAGATTTGTCAACGGCTACCACTGATGGTGCAATAATACAGTTTGTGTTGATCAAGTGATGTGATGTCTACAGTAAGAAAAGAATCATCAATGACTGCTTTGGAATGTGCACTGCGTTCCGACGGTAGTGCTAAGCGAACAGTTAAATTTTAAAAGCGCGGTTATAAGATCTAACAGATCTTGTTTTTTTTCGACTTCGGTGCGAGCAGACCCAAGCTTCCACTCGGCCAAATTTTGAGTCCCGCAACCTGTGATGTTTACTCGCCAAAAGCTGTTGAAACAATAAATCTCATCTTTCGCGGGAATAAATTAAAAACCCAGCGCTCGTCAAAAATTATATTTTTTCACCAGAAATTTAGTTCGGAACATATACATATTTATATTTGTTTGAATCGTCGATGAAATGACCTTTTCCGGATATTTTTTCCTTCGGGGTCAACCGAAACCTCAGATTACAAAATCACGCCGAACCCACATGTTGCAAAAAAATCTCTTCAAAACCCTGACTTCGAAGCGATATAACACTTCAGCGTTAATAGCTACCACACATCGGCAGCCGGTAAATCTATTCGTTAACAATCCAACTTTATCGTGTTAAAATTTCAGCGAAATCGAACAAAACCAGGATTAATTAGAATTTTTTTGTGACCTCACTTCCCAGACTTGTCATAACAAAGGAAGCAACGGTCGCCCATAGCAACCGAAAGACACGAACATAACAAAGCCGACGTTTCGGCCAAAAAACTCCACAATTATCGCCTGAGAGTTTAAACTTGAATGGGAACATCTTTTTCGAACCTTTTTCAACTGATTTAGACGAAAGACTGGCCTCGGCGGGCTACAAAAACGACAAAGAGAAAAAACAGAACAAGACAGCAGAACAAGCCGATAATATTTCATCGCGTGGCTTTCGACACGAAAACGAAAATACAGCTTACTTCTGGATAAATTCAGCCTTAGAAGCCAGCAACCGGTCCCAAATTACTTTCTGTATCCTTACAAATGTCCTGATTTCCATCTCCGAAAGATTTTGCCCCAATTTTGAGCAAATAAACATTTCGCCGGCGGCGACCGCCATTACGGTGGCTTGCATACTAAATTAGCTAACTTAACAAAATTCTCCCGAGGGGGGGGGGATACGACAAATTTGGTGAGAATCAAAAGTAACGCCAATTTTCTGTCACGTTTTCAATCTGTGGTCACTGGAGTGACCAAAATCGATACATCGGTCGGGATAGGGTTTTTTTATGACTTGTGTGACTACTTTGCTAGCCCTTTACTCGTGGAAAACACCAATTAAATTTAATCATGACTTTAAAGAAAGAAAGCTGTTGTTAATAGTGTTATTATTGTGTCGTTGATATCGCTCATGCCCATACATATCCCGAAGAAAGTTCTAGATTAAGACCATTAAGTCATCGGAGATTTGTCAACGGCTACCACTGATGGTGCAATAATACAGTTTGTGTTGATCAAGTGATGTGATGTCTACAGTAAGAAAAGAATCATCAATGACTGCTTTGGAATGTGCACTGCGTTCTGACGGTAGTGCTAAGCGAACAGTTAAATTTTAAAAGCGCGGTTATAAGATCTAACAGATCTTCTTGTTCTATCTAAAAAGGTGTTATATCGATTACAAAATCACGCGACACACTTGCGTTACTATGATCTCTAACCTAGTGATACGATCTCTCGTTACAGTGGATGAGGTTTATCTTGTACTTGCGAGGTGTGAAGGAGTCCCATTTCGTGTAAAGGCCAGTGAAAGTTTTCTTACGGTAAATGGATGTTGAGAATGAATTGTTATGGCGTTTGACAAGAACACCTCGCAAGTACAAGATAAACCTCATCCACACCCTTACTTATCTATGGCGCGTCTTAGGTTCGAGATTCCACGGGAGCAGCTGCAATATCTTGCCGATTATGAAATCAACTTACCCGACATGTCCAGAGCCCTTGGTGTGAGTGAGAGTACCATTAAAAGACGTATGCGGGAGTACAATATCTCCATTACCGACAGGACGACAACCATTAGTGATGATGACCTTAATAACATGGTAAGATCCTTTCATAGGGATTTTCCAGATGCGGGATATCGGAGGGTCCAATCGCAGCTAGTGTTGCGCAATATAAATGTGCCCCAGCTGAGAGCCCGAGAATGCATGCAAAGAACGGATCCGGAGGGACTTGCAGTGAGATGGTTATTCCTTACACCAAGAGCTGTGTACTGTGGCACATGGCACATAGACGGGAATCATAAATTGATCAGGTGAACCTTATTCGTAATTGATTATAAATAAAATTTATTCAGATTTATTGCGCCTAGTTTCTAATACAGGTGGTTGTTGGTTAGTCTCCTTCCCAGCCGGTTTTTTTTGGGGGGGGGTGGTGGGGGGTGTCACGCAACGCTCTCTCCAAAGAAGCGTTGCGTGACACCCAAAAAACGGCTACGAAGAATGTTGGTTTTGAAACGTGATGTTAATTCGTTTTTTGTCGCAGGAACTTACTTTACCGTAGATGTTATCAAGTAATTGTCACTTTCAAACAAGGCCTTACTTACTTACTTAATCTACTGTGGTTGACCAGCCTTCAGCTGCTATGTCCGTTAGGGAAATAGTCATAACCGCTAGGTTTTGCGTACGTGTTCTCCGGTTAGATATATCCACGAGGTTTTCCTCGATTAGGTCAGTTCAAGTGCAGATTTCACTGCGTCAACTTCTACTCGGCATTGGGCCATAGTTTCTCTATACACTGTTACTCGTCTATTCTATCAAGTCAAGTTCAGTGCGTGTGCAAACCAAAGTGAGTAATCTATTCCTTGTTCTTTAGGATTAGTTCTTAGGTTTTCTATTGTTATTTGTTTCGGTTGAGTTTCCTTTTATCGTTACTAAATCGGTTAGTTAGTTCTGTATGCTCGGAATCGCGCTTGATTAGGTCCATATCTCCAATATAGGGTTATTTTGCCATAAAGGTACCGTCCAAGTTACACACCGTGTAGCCTATTAATCGTTTTCCAGCCTTCCGTACGATCAGTATAAGTGCCGATTATGTTACACTTCCATGTTACGGACATTATTGAGAATGCTAGCAATAGTTTCTTCATTTGTGTTATTTTATCTTTATACTTCGGTATGTTAGTTACGTTAGCTTCTATTTTCGTTATTGTATTTCAGTTCGAACCGGCATACGGTTTACATCGACTTACGGCTAAGCTTACAGCACGTGGTTTAATTCTACCTTCGTCTTGGCACGTGATTCGTTTCATTTGAGTTTGTATGGAACATTGATCTCTGTCAACTAAACTCCGTTTACATCGTAGTCAGAAGTTCTTGTCGAGTTCGTTTTAACACTACGCACTGCTCTACGCATGTGATTACTTGGATTTTTGGCCTGCTATATTCTGTCCTTGTAACTCACAAAGAAGACTAGTTGTTGGTAGTGAGGACAGAATCCATGAAAGGACAGCAAAGTATGGACTCATGTATTTTTAAGTTTCAGATGGAAGATTGTAGTGCATGGTGGAGTTGATGGATGCACAAGATTTCCAGTATATCTTAGAGCTGGAACAAAGAATACCGCAGCTACTGTTCTTGGCCTTTTCCAACAAGCAGTGGTAGAATATGGACTCCCCTCAAGGAATTTTTAATAAACCCTTGTTAAAATAAAGTGTACAGTAGCCTCCAACAAAAGCACTTTTCAGTCATCAAAATGCTTCTCAAGGCAAATAGATTTTCAAATTTTCCACGGTCTTCATCCCATTGCCCTCCCCCCCCCCCTGCCCCCGTGCAGGAGGAGGTAAGCCATTCCGGCGCTCCTCTACATCATGACCCTAGAGTCTGCCGCCTACTTTATGATTTCCTCCTGCTACTTTATTTCAATGAATGAGTTGCCAGTAATCGGATACTCGTGTTTGCACAAAGAACTCTGGGATCGTCAGGGGGCAAACATTGCAAGTCGCTTGAAGGAAATGTATGGCGGAAAGTTGTTTCGACGCCCGAAAACATGGTTCTGGGGAGAGATCAACGCTTTTTCGCCGTTGTTTTATCGCGAATGGATTTTGGCAATGTTGATACATGGAAAATGTAAGTTTTTGTTTGAATAACCGTGAAATAAGTGATAAAATTTACCGATAAACTCCCTTTTGCTTGCGTGAGGTTTATTGTGAAATACATTGAAGAATATTGAAAATTTCAATACACGTCTGATCTCGAGAGGCTACCCGGAGCAAATGGTAGAAAAGACCCTCCGAGAAGTTAAATATAAAGACAGAAAAGAAGCTCTGAAACAGAAATCGAAAATTGCAGAAGGAACAACTACCCTTTGTGTCGGGCAATTTCACTCAACCGTCAATACCAAACTTTGGAAAGGATAATCACGCAAAATGGCACTTTTAAAGACCAATACTCAGAGATATATTCAAGAAGCCACCCTTGATCTGTTATAGAAAAGGAAAATCACTGAATACCTGCTTGTAAAAGCAAAACAAAGGCTTTGAGCAACATAGTAGCCACACAGCATGAGTCGCGCGGACTCATTTGTCATTAAATCAACCCCAGAGAGTACAATGATCACCAGCGGGCTTATTTCCAGTATTATTACTTGAATGACCGAGCTTTCAAATAAGCCAAAAGTAGCCTGTACACAACTTAAAAGGCTTTACTGGGTTATTTCCTCTCGATTTATACCTAATTAATTTTGTAATATTTTCAGACCATTACGCGATGTAAATTTCACAATAAACCTCACGCAAGCAACAGTGTTTATCGGTAGATTTTGCCACATATTATGCGGTTATTCAAACAAAAACTTACATATTCCACATATCAACATTGCCCAAATCCATTCGCGATAAAAACGACGGTGAGAAAGCGTTGATCTCTCTCAAAAATCGTTTTCTTGTACCTCGAAAATACTTTTCGCCATACATTTCCTTCTAGCGACTAGCAATGTTTGCCCCCTGACGATCCCAGAGTTCTTCGCGCAAACACGGGTATCCGACTACTGGCAACTCATCCATTTGAAAACCCTGATCACATGTTATGTGTATTATTGTTGGATCCACGCCTACGCGGAAAAGACGCCTGGTAGAATCGAGAAGTCAGAAAACGCGCATTTACAAATTTTTCAAATCAGAATGTCGGCTCAGCAGCGAGATTTCATTATGAACTAAATGGCTTGTCAGGTGCCGGCATGGGATGTTTAGTTGAGATGTTTAAACTAAGTAGTACGGTATTTGGTAACTAATTACATTGAAAGTCAGAACATGCCGGACTTAGAATTCGAGAGAAGTCAGGAAACGTGGAGAATTTTGTTCAAAGGTCAAAATATGCCGGATGTTATGATTTTAGTATTCAGGAAACGTGGAATGTATTGTTTCGGAGGTCAAAAGAGAAGCGTACTGTCTAATTTCAAAGACAGGAAATGACAGGCATTTTACTTAGCAGGTAAGGAAAGGTGGAAAAGTTAGTTTTTATTTTGACCCTGAAAACGCGCCATAGATAAGTAAGGGTGTGGATGAGGTTTATCTTGTACTTGCGAGGTGTTCTTGTCAAACGCCATAACAATTCATTCTCAACATCCATTTACCGTAAGAAAACTTTCACTGGCCTTTACACGAAATGGGACTCCTTCACACCTCGCAAGTACAAGATAAACCTCATCCACACCCTTACTTATCGTTGTCTTCGCATCTGTTCATCGTCTTCATCATTACAGTCTGCCTTGGATGATCTCAGGAAGCTATTGTCACGCAATGGTTATCCCCGTGGTATCATCACGTACAACATGAACGATGTAGTGAATAGACATCAAAACAAACCTAAAGACCCTATCACTACAGTTCCCAAGAGAGAAATCTTCATTGTTTTACCATTTTTAGGGTTCCAAAGTAAAGTAATTACCCAGCAACTTAAATCTTGTATCTATAAGTTTTATGGTTGTTTTAACGTTAAAATAATTTTCCGAAACACCCGCCGAATCAAATCTTTTTTCCCGTACAAGGACAGGTTCAGCCGTTCTCAGATGTCTAAGGTGGTTTACAAGGCAAGCTGCTGGGACTGTGATGATTTTTATATAGGAAAAACAAAGCGTCGACTACACGATAGAAAAACTGAACATTTTAAGGCCCTTGCTAAAAGCGGTCACACCTCAGCCATTGCGGATCACGTTACTTCCACGGGTCATAATATTAAATGGGACAATTTTGATATCTTAGCAACTGGTAGGTCAGATATACATTGTAAAATTAAGGAAACATTGTTAATTCGTGATTTAAAGCCAGCCTTGAATGAAAACGTTGGCAGTGAAAAACTTTTTCTTTACTAGCATTTTGTATTGTTATTATTATTATGGTAAATTTTTTTTTTTCACTCATCTGTTTGTTATTAACTATTAGTCTTGTTACATATTATTAGATACCAGTCTTTTTCGTTCTCTTCGCGTTTAAATTTCGATTGTAATCTAGTTAACGGTCACTTCTGAAGATGTATGTTGTACATACGAAGCGTCAAGGAAATTAACTTTGTTTAACGTGCGTTTTGGTTCCATGTTTATCACCGCGGTTTGTGTTTTGTTTCTTCTAAAGTGTCGACCTGTCCTGGATGCGATCGCGCTAAAGCTGACTAATTAATTGAGTTGGAATCGACGACTGTCGAGCTGCATTCGTCACATGATTTGTACAGGTATGAACTGCAGTGGTAAAACCAACGTTCTATAAAATAACACATTTATACAGTAGTATACCTTTTCTTAAAGGGGCAGGAAGATCTCTCCTTCGTGGTGCCTGTGCAGCCATCATTTGAGTGAAAATCAGAAAATGACAACAAATTTCGAAAAGGACGCGCTCCCTCACAATAGGTCCAAAGTGGCCAATTGCCAATCAGGTTTTGATTACGTGACAGAAGTTGGTCGCCCATCCCTGAGCCTCGAAATAGAGCAGCCTCGTTCGCACGCGGGGATCTGTCTCGCACCATAAGGGGCTTGAAAAGGCAATTCTTCGACAGTCGACGGAACTCTTCAAAATGCTTGGGAAACTGAAAACTTCATATTGTTAGATAGAAGAAAGGTAAAGCTCTTATGCTAAGTTTATCCCGTGGTCTAGTATTGTTAATTATTTCCATGCGAATACCGAGAACTTTATCAATTTTCCCGATATTTTTTGCATTTTTAATGACGCATTAAGGTGACTGAAAACAGTTTCCAGCACTGTGGCGGATCCAGACCTTGAGCTAAGCGGCGGGTGGGGGAGGGGCGGTTTTGTTTTGTTTGCCCTGCCGGCTTTTCTTCCTCCTGTGTTTTTCTTTTCTTTTTTTTTTTTTTTTTAATCTAAAATAAGGGTGGCGGAGGGGGGCCAGGGGGCGGGGGCCCCGGGCCCCTCCTATCCCCTAGATCCGCCACGGCTTAGATTTCGATGGGTCATTATAACATCTCTTTATCTCTCTATCTATGGTAACCTATAGGATAATCTTTGTTTACAATATTTGCCTCATTATCATAAGCGACACAGTTTCTTTTTGAAAGCCAATTTCTCCTCGAATATTACACCCAAAGAGCCAAAAATTTCACCATTTACTAAGTTTCACAAGCTCTTCAAGTTTTTCTAGTAAAATCGTGTCTAGCACGATGCCTTCTATGCGCAAAGTCGTATGTTAATGAGGAAAAATGTGAACAGTGACGACAGCAAAGATTCGTCTGTTGTGTCACGAATCGCGAAAATGATAGCAGCGTGTTCACCAATGATTGGGCAGTTTTTTGATACCATGATTGTAGCATCAAGTGATAGAAAGTGGTTATAACGACCCATCAAAATCTTACTGCTGGAAACTGTTTTGAGCCACCTTAAATTGGCTTTGCTTCCATATTTCACAGTGTTTTAGTAGGGAATTTATTGATTTCCTATGAAAAAGAAGCCAGATCGCCCCACCCCGCTAGGGCAGATCATGTGTGCAAGATGCATGCAGCCGGGCTGCTAGGTCAGCGGTATTTTAAAGAAACTTCAAAATGGCGGACGAAGATTGACACTCGACTGACTCGAGTGTCTCACGTGAGGAATTTTTGACAAGATCTATATTAATATTGATGCGTAGTCTTTACTCACAAATTTTTTGATTTTGATTGGGATCAAAGGTATTTAGCAACGCTGGTTACAAAATTACACAAAATGCTTGGAAATCTGACTTTTGTTGTACAATTTTTGCATATTTTGCATCAGGCCAAATAAGTCCAAATAAAGGAAGAGAGCAACAAAAAAATGTTTTGTTGAACAAATTTGAACAACTTTCGTTACAAAACGCAACTTTTGAGCAACCTTTTGGGAAATTGCGTGCAATGTTTTGGGAAATCTCGAGCAACTTGTGGAAAGCCCTCTTCATAGATGAAAACTTCTATGGATTGTTCACTCACAAGGCAGAGTTTTGACTTTTTATTACAGGGTTTTTATGCTTCTAATCTATCAATCGATTATTTTGTTTAAGAGAAAAATTATTCAATTGAATGCATACCAGTGTTTGTTCGTGTTCGTTCTTTAAATAAACTTGAAAAAAGGACCAATACTTTCACTGAAGTTACAATAGCAGAAAATCATCTTTACCAAAAGTTGCTCAGACGCTATATTTACATACAAAGAAATGGCTAATGCTTAAGCTTTCTTTATCGAGGGTTAAGACGAAGGCGTTTTGACAACTTCATCCTAAACGCTGGTCATTTTCATGGGGTCGTCTTCCTCGTCTTCTTCTTCCAGTGCGCCGCCGTTATGCTTCAGCGGTGTGTCCTCGTTTGTGTCCAGCTGATCTGCGAATTTGATGTCGTCACGTGATAGGTGGTCCACAATTCCCGTACCAAGGGCGTCACCCATGACATTGACGCATGTGCGGAAACGGTCCCTAAGAAAACAAAATTGACGTGTTTGACCATTCTTATTCAAACAGCCTATAATTTCTTTCTATTGCTTCGAATCGCTCTCTGCTGTCAACTTTTTGTGTACATCAGATCAAGCTGCAGAAGACTACCTCTTAACCACAAAAGTTTAATGTTGGACGAACTATATTTTCAGGCAACCTCGTTCCCAGGGCTTTTTCCTCCCAATCTCTAAGGGAAAAGCCCAGGGAACGAGGTTGGTTCCCAGGTCCTTCGCTGCAACAACGCAGAGTTGAATTATCTTGTACCCTCTTTTCTATTTAAGAACTTTTCAGTTAGAAAATAAATTAAAGGTTTTCATTTTAAGTCATTTCGTGTTTAGAGCCTTTAGATGAATTCGAAAATACTGGCGATCGATCACGTCACTAGCATTTTTGAACTCATTTCTTTTAGAAATTCGCACAACGTATTTAAACTATGTTGTCTTCGGGAGAAATCCGATTCAAAACATAAAAAGAACAATGTTATTAAACAACCATTCCCAAATTTTTCACAAAATCTGATTTTTTTAACAAAACTGTAAAGAGAATTGTATTCTGCGTTATTTTCGATTACAGTGACAACTCTGAGGCCTATTATTACTTCCTTTTAAGTTATGAGCGGTTATAAACTGGTATGAAAAGCCCCAATAATGAAATAAAAACTTACAGGAACCAGTCAATAGCTAGAATAAGACCAATGTCCTCAGTGGGAAGATTTACAGCTTGGAGAACAATAATCATGGTAACCAGGCCTGCTGATGGAATGCCAGCGGCGCCGATAGCTGCTGCCGTTGCCGTCAAACTGGCGGAAAAATTATTGAAGAGATCTGTTGATATACGTCCAGTAACTTAGATATAAATAACGAGCAGATCTGCGTAAGTCAATATTTCCTTGAATCTATCAGCCACGTTCCCCTTGAGAAGGGAGCATAGGGTAGGGGAGGGAGGTGCAATGTATGACCACATAATTTAAACCTAGAGAACCCCTAGAGTAAAATCACGTCCCTTTTTTCAACGGCATAGTTCGTTAGCTAAACTATTGTGACCTAGAGTAGCGTGACATATCCCAGCGTGAGCCAGCCAATCTTGAACAACGTGACATAGACTCTGATAACGTTATTTATTTTTCCTACACAGTTGTGACAATCTGTCCCGGTGCCAGTGGAATGCGATTCAGCTGCGCAATCCAAATGGCACTGACTCCTTCATATAACGCTGTTCCGTCCATGTTGACAGTAGCACCCAGAGGTAAAACAAAGCGGCTGATGCGGCGGTCAATCCCGTTCTTTTCTTCAAGGCAGCGCATGGTGGTTGGTAAAGTAGCAGAGCTGCAAGGCACGATATGAACACCAAGTCAATCAGTCAGAATTAGACCGGTCAATTATATATTCAATGAGTCCTTTTGTCGATATATCATGTCCGTACACTAGGAAATCAGTCACTCTGTCAGTCAGTCAGTCAGCCGTCAGTGAGTCACTTTATTTGGACAATCAATCAGTTAGTCCCTTCGTTAGTCCCAGTCTGTCAGTACGTCAGTCAGCCAGTGAGTGAGTGAGTCACTCGATTTTGGCAGTCAGGCAAACAGTCAATAAGTCGTTCGGTGAGTATGTCAGTCAATCAATCAATCAGTCAGTCAGCCAAACAGTTCTCCATCCATCAGCCCGTCGTCCGTTAAGCCAGTCAGTTATTCTGAAAATCAATCGGTCCATCACACCATCAGGCTGCAAGCCAGTCACACAGTCATTATTCAATCAGTCGATCAGTCAATCAGTCATTAGTCAATCAGTCGATCTAGACAAACACGCAATTATTATTCAGTTAGCCAATCGGATAATCAGCAGCAACCTTGCCTGTCTGCAGTCATACAGTCAATTAGTAAGTCAATAATTCAATCAATCAATCAATCAATCAATCAATCAACCAATCACTATATCGTCAAGCAAGTCGATCTTCAACCTCTACGAGTCAAATAATTATCAGTCTAATAATAGCCACATGATGTAGAGAGCCCAAGATCTTTTCTCTTACCTTGAGTCTGTACCGAAAGCGGTCACCATTGCTTCGCGCAGGCCCTGCATGAACTTGTATGGGTTTTTTCGAGTAATCGCGAAGAAAATGATTGGAAGCACAACAAGGGCGTGAATTAACAAACCCACAATGACTGTCACCATAAACATTCCCAGCAGCCTCAGCGCGTCCAGTATGTCAGCCATGGCGGCCAACTTGGCAGCGATCATGCTACAGATTCCTATGGGGGAATACCTGGGGAAAAGTTACTTGGACTCAATAGAGTACAAAATGGTACGTAACGGTGCAAAGGGTGTGAAATTGATGGTCTATTCTGTTATGATTCAAAATAACTTGCCATCAATGAGTTTTAAATGTAAAAAAGCACAAATCGCAACGACAATGGGCGACAAAAGCTATTTTATTTGCATCTAGCGTCAATCCTCTGATACCCCCGGCCCCCAATTCAATGTTGTGTAGGCGCTGTGGTCTGGGCAGTCTAAGAGGTAGAAAAATCAACATTGTTTGCGGGGGAGGGGACAAATGTTTCCAAGACGCTCGAAAATCGAATTTTACCGCCAAGTGTCTCAGCACTTTTGTCTCCCATTGTAGCTATGAGCTCGTCACAAAAATTCCTGCGCCGTCTACGAATACAAAATTAATACTTTTTATCTGCAATAACCTACGAAGAAGCTTCACTTCTCTTCCGAGGTGAGAGAACAGAGGAGAAAAGACCGAAAAAGAATTTCGAGCAAGTTTTCTGAAGTCCTCTTCCTTCCCCCCAAAGGTAAAGGAAACCTTATTACACGTAAGGTCAACAGAATGGGACATTAAAAATCTCATTCCAAGAAACTGGGAGCTGGAAATATTAAGATAACTGCATAACCCGTCGTGTTCTCTATTGACACTGTAAAAAGGCTGCCTGTATGAACGTGATTGCAGCTCCTCTTAACTCAAGGCTTAGTTTGCTGACTACTGTAAGCTGTATTTCTGACCAGACAGTTTATTACGATGTGTATCACGTACCACATAACAAGAGTCACCATCTTCATGACAACTTCGTTCAAAGTCTCAAAGAAAGCTTTCAGAGGAGTTCCCTTGTCACCCATCCTGCCAAGAACAATCCCAAACACGATCGAGAACACCACTAAGCCAAGCACGTTCATTCCTCCCTCAGAAGCAATGTACTGGCCGTCTGGGATGGTGTCGGAGGCAGGGTAGATCAGAGTGGATATGGTGGTGTAGTTGTGGGTGCCATTGCTGTAGACCGTTATGGTGTCATTTGGGTGAAGTGTACTCACATTGACTGTTTTGTTGTAAGACTCGATCTTGGCTGGAACTGACTTGTACTTTGTATTTTTCTGGTGGTAAAAGAACCGACTTTAATATAACAAGTACGGTGCAAGTAAGTACTGCTAAAGACTACGCATCTGTTTTTACAGTTAACTGCAACATTGCCTGACCATCTAACCAATCATGGTTTTGCTGACTAGCTGACTGACTGGCTGACTGAATGACTGACTGACTGGCTGACTGAATGACTGACTGACTGACTGACTGGCTGACTGAATGACTGACTGACTGACTGACTGACTGACTGGCTGACTGGCTGACTGGCTGACTGGCTGACTGACTGACTGATTGGCTGCCTGCCTGCCTGCCTGACTGACTGACCAACACGCTAATCGACCGAATGATCTAGAAAATAGAAAACTGAACCGCAAAGTTCAGTTTATG
Organism: Orbicella faveolata; assembly: GCF_042242905.1. Taxonomy (NCBI): domain Eukaryota; kingdom Metazoa; phylum Cnidaria; class Anthozoa; order Scleractinia; family Merulinidae; genus Orbicella; species Orbicella faveolata. The sequence goes on from NW_028301553.1 coordinate 25,705,187, forward strand.
TCGATGAGCTTGTCTTATGTTGTTGACAGACAAGAGTTACACAAGTAAATGAGCCATGATTTAAGAACGCAAAACTTACAAATCATTCAGTTTACCTGGCGGAAGGTTGCTTCAACAATATTCTTAGGAAAGCAGCTCCTGTTGGTAAAGAAGAAGTTAAGTCCTCGATGTTTTCAATTTTTTAATTTCCAGTCAAGAGAATTAACATTTTGATTTTCAAGCCTAGGCGTTTTGACCTCCACTTTGACCAACTCAGTCGGAATTCTTTGTACAATAATACTACGATGCAAAGACTGGCATTTCAATCTTGAGCCATATAGGTACTAAATACCTATAAATGTATTGGTCAAAAAACAAATTCTCAGTTCCAAATAATACGACAAAAAGTTGATGAAGATCGCTAAGGAGAATACATGTATTGACTTGCCAATGAGCTGGAGAAACGGCCAGCTTAGCAGGAGTTTGACGCATGTAATACAGTACTCAGCTTGAATACAAAGTTCAATAAAGTTCAACACTCAGTGCAGAATTTAGGACTAAAGCAAGCTTAGCTTATCGATTCCTTGGACCGAACGCCGAAACACTTGTTAGAGAACTGATTCAACAAGGAACAAACTCTCTTTATCTTTACAAACGAAAACGCAGCTCACATCCGAGTCGAATAAGATCTCTCACCAAGTCATGTGCAGCTATAACCCGGCCAAGAACGGCTTCTGCAATGCTGACGTTATTAGAATTTTCACGTTTCTCTTTATATAAAGTTTATTTTTGCAGCTGAATTACTTCTTTACAGAGCAGGTGAGCTCAGTTGAAACTCGTGTGTAATAAACTCGAATGACCAAGGTATATCAAGATTTATTATCGATTGTCATTTGATTGCTGACGAAAATCACACTGTTTATCAGATATCTTTTCCAAGCTGTCCAAAATTTATGTGGCTAGAGAACATTCCTCGAGAAAATCGGTTTACAAAACATTAAACTCAGAATTGACAAACAACATAATACGAGTACTCGAGTCACAATAAAAGAAAATTTTGAATTTCCCTGGTGAGATAAAACAATAACCTGCAAATACAGAAGAATTTAGTTGTTCTTGGTTTTAGTACTGCTAACAAAATGAACGTTTTCGAACTTAATTGCTGCCCGAGAAAAAAGAATGTAGTTTGGGGTTAACCTTAAGTGAAGAATACTTCTAATATGAAAGGTTTTTACTAAATTATTTTTTAAAAGTAATAATAAACTTAATTCTTCTCTGCCAGAGTAATATCTTTGTTCGCTAGATGTGTGAAAAGGTCGCGAGCGACAGATGCAAAACAGCATGATGTCGAGACTTCCCTGGAGCGACGATTTAAAAAAGAAAAAACCTTTTTGAAGCCGTGCAAACATAACATTAATTATTATTTCATGAAAACTCCTGTGTAGGTGATATTGGTACAGTAAGGTTGCATGCATGTTGCATAACACATGAGCCTTAAAATACACTGTCAACTATTATTAACGAATGAGAAATCAGAAGGTTCGCTGTTAAATTTTAAAATTTCAAATCTTAGCACAGCCATTTCTGTTAAAGAGACTTCAAAGTGAAGTGGTCTTTATGGCGAAATTGTTTTAAAATGAGACTGAAAGAAGGATTTAAACGCGAAATAACAATCACGAAAACGCAAGAATTGTCTTTTAAGAGGCTCTGTTTACTTAAAAGCAAGTTCAGATGTTGTTGTTTATAGTAGTCAATGGGCTTAATAATTACTCTTAGTCAGTTCGTGTGAAAAACGCGTTCTCTTTCTCTTTTAAAGCTTCTATCTCATAGTTGGATGTGAGGTTCCCAGATAAAGCGGAATAGACCCTCGTAGTGCGCGAACGATGGATTAAAAGTGATAGAGTGCTTGTGACTAATTTTACTTCACTTTTGTTTCTCTCATTCAGCCAGCATTTATTTTGCCATTTGCACAGAAACACCTAGAGCTTAAAACAGGCTAGTTTGATCTCCAATAATCTGAAAAACAAGAAACAGTGAGTAAAACTAAACGTCATTACCTGATCAAATCGAGGAAGGAGTCCAGATTTCGATGAGGGCCAGTGAGTCGTTTTTGCTCGGCTTCCCGTTTGTTCCCCGATTCACCCGGACGAATGCTTACGACCAGCACAATCCCGAGGATGACGGCCAAGAGCGTGGTCATCAGGTAGTACAGCACCGTGCGTCTGCCAATTTTGCCCGTGGCTTTCGAGTCTAGTGTAGCTAACGCGCATATCAAGCTCGCTACGATTAGAGGAAGGATCAACATCTTGAGCATGTTCATGAACAGTTCACCTGGGAAACCAATTAACATGATCGTTGTTGCTTTCTCCTCCGGGTCCACGATGTCGTTGACGGAAGGGTTGGCGGCAGCGCCGATGATAAAGCCAACCACAACGCCGATAATAATCAGGAAAAGCAGAATGTCCTGCTTTACAATGCCCCAAACCCTCAACCAACAGGAACAACATTTACCAGGCATTCCACTGCCTCCTTTACGCTTCAAAGCGGCCATGACACCTCACTTTCTGGTAACGCGTAGCGGCGTGGAAATCGTTCTCGTGTCCAAGAAGCATTAAATGGAAGAACTAAGCAAGTGTTTTTCTCAACTGCTTTGCATCAAGCTGGGATAGATTAAGCCTTTGTGCATTTACCGAGATGTGCGTCCTTTGTTTCTTTTATTCTACTTCCTGTGGGTTCTTCATTAAAATTTTAAAACCGGGCTTGCCAAGACACGTGTTTTTAAAAGGAACTCTTGGAGTTTCGAATGTCAATAACGGCTCTAACTGTTTTTAATCAATTAGTTATGAACACTTTCAACGCACTAAAAATAAATTTTTAGGCGTAGCAATGTTTTTCGGTTAATGTTTGGCAAAGAACTGACGCAACAACAGTTAACCAGTTCAGACTGAGCTAATGCTAATATTTATGTCAAAAATATATCTCTCTTTAGTTACAACTATTGAGCTCGCACAGGAAACATTTATTCTGTTTTTCCGCCCAGTAACTAAACAAAAAAGTGATATTTTTATGAAATAAGTTAGTAATCAATGCATTATTTATTTTTGTAATTAATACGACATGAGTTCGATCCATGTGGAAGGATTTCACCGCGAAAAATAAACTTTTCCAAGATTAAGGAAAGACATTATTTAGGAAATGTAACTTCATTTGGAGTTCAGTTCTTATTCAGAAATGACACGCGTGTTCTGAGAAAACCTCGTGCTGGGTGAAAAGGAAAAAGAACTTGGGGGACAAAAAGACTCAACGGGGTACTTCAAGAAATCAAATATAAAAGCCTCAAAGAAAACCATGCGAAAAAACATCAAGAATTAGTGGAGATTGATGTAATAGCCAAATTGGACCTTGGGGAAGAGAAGAGGGGAAGAAGGTGTTGGGGGAGCCGGAGGGAGGGGGGTGATGAGGGGGGGGGAGGCCAAAGGGATGGGGTAGGTGGTTGATTTTCGTAGCCTATGATGGGCGGGGAAACCCATTAGAAAGACGTGTTTCAAGTGGGTTCGTCGCCTAACACGTCATGCCATGTTAAGTACTTAAACATAATTAATTGCTGCTGTGTGGAAATAACAAAAAATAAATAAATAAATAAATAAATAAATAAACGAAACTGTTTGTGTTTTGTCCTAATATCTGATTTTTAAAAGGGGCTCTGAAATCACACGTACTTGTACCTCGCTGCAAGTCAACATAAGAAGTAAGAATTTATTAAATGGCATAATCTATGCAATCTGCCCCCCACCCTCTCACTCCCCAAATTTAGTGGAGGGATTTTCAATAATGTTAAGGTTCAACTTCCCTTTCTGTGAATGTGAAAAAAATATATATTCCCGAACATCCTCTCCTCTCGGATTTGGTCCACTGCGAAATATTTCACATGCTAGGTTATTTGCTGGACTAAAAGGTTTCAAATATTCTGGAAATCATAGTTTTACCGGTAAATGGAAAATATTTATAATCTTATTTCGATGCAGATATCACATTCCACGACATGTTTAAAATTTGGGAAGTTCCTCATTGTCAGTTCTCAAGAGAATGTTAGTCTTTTCTGGTAGTTATTGAAAAACTACTTTTACTACCTCCACCGCCTTGCGTAATTGTCTTTATTTACGTTTTTATCACCATGGAAATCTACAGCAAAATTGCCTTGTCGAATTGGGACATTTCAGCAGCTGGATTTACTGGTATAACGTACAATGAGAGTTTGTCAGTTTGTCTGAGAACTGGCCGAACCTTAACATGACATCTATCACAACATATCATAACTTAACAGACCGAACATAACATAACGTAACATAAACATAGTATAACACAAAGTAACGTTACAGCACTTACAAAACCAACCGACACAGCACAGTATAGCATACAACATAACTTAACAGACCGAACATAACATAACGTAACATAAACATAGTATAACACAAGATAACATATAGTCCATATAACATATTAACTTAACACAACATTAATTCAGTATTAGAAATAAGCGCTCGCCAATGCGAGTGTAAAAAGCGTCGGGCGAGTCCAAATCATCGATCACTCGCCAGTTTGGCGAGTACGATTTTCATTTTTGGGTGAAGCTTAAATATTTATAACACTCCTTTTTATTTTCCATTTTGCCTACAATATCTCTAAACAAAAACTTGCCAGTGCTTTTTATACCCAAGATGCCCAAATAATTTGTCAGTAACACAGCATAGCGTTGCATAAATAGACGAAATGAAAAGCGGCTTCCTCCGGTGATAATTAAAAATACACGTGTATGAAGTGATACTGGTGGTCTCTATTGGAGCCAGCGGTAATTACTGCATGAGAATTAAAGATTTGCTCGCTAAGAAATGGATCTCACGAAGATACATCTTGAAATAGAAACTGCTCTGAAAATTCAGTATAGTGCCTCTGCTGTAGTCATCTTTTGGTTTAGGTATTTTGGTAGAATTCATAGTGGGGAAAACGTCTGTCTCCCACGTGCCGACAAGCTGTTCACTCCCATGCCTCGATTCTATGGATATATGCGAATTTTGGTAGCGCCAGCTGTTCGTCCAGCTGTTTTTCAGTTAAAACTACGGAAAGGTAGAAAAATTTCCAAGGAGTGTCAAAAAATATATATGCTGAATGAGTAATACAATTATCACAACGATTACAAATTATATGGATAAAATTATCTGAAAATAAAATTTACAAAAAAAATAAATAAATAAATAAAGGCTGGTTTTCACTAGCGGGGGGAGTCGGGGGTGTAGCCAGGATTTTTCAAAGGGGGGGGGGTCACACTGTGTCAAAGTGAGGGTGTCACAGTGATATGTGTATCCCCGTGATATGTGTATCCCCGCACACATATCACTAGTGATATGTGTATCCTCTCCAAAATGGCGACCAGTGATATGTGTATCCCCCACCCCCCTCTCCTCTACTTTAAATAGCAATATCCTCCTTGAAAGCGCTCTCGTCGTCCGGTCGCTTACTGGACGAACGACTTACCCAAACAAACTTAAAACACAAATCTCAATTTTTGTAGTTGAAAAAGTTTACGTATCTGCTGCTGGAATTGTGTTCTTGATCCTAACTGGTTTTCTGCGAGCAGGATATAATGAATTTAAAGTTGAACACCAAATGGATCTAGATATATTTCAATTTGAGTTTCACGGCACCGGATTTCTAGGACGATATTAATTGTGCGGTGCATTCTCACCCCTCGAGTAACGCATATTCTCCACTGTTCATCGCCTTGTTTGCATCTGAATTATTCGTGGAGTGAAACACATATCACTGCTTCGACCCGCTCGCCATGAAATGATTAGTGGCACTCGTGTATCCCCTGTCCCGCTTTTGAGATCAGTTCGACTTTTTGTAAGATATGTTAAGTCTCAAGCTGTATACATTGCTATACTGCGAATATTGCTAGCAAGTTTCATAATAATCGACGTTTATTCTTCGGTAGTTAGCCTAGATAACGGCTGTCTTCAGGGGATACACGTTTCACTGCGCCATGTAATAATTAGTGATATGTGTATCCCCTGCATGCGGTCGTGTACAACCGAGGTCAGTGAAACTCCAGAAATCCCAAGCTATGAATAAATGCCGGGTGTGAATATTTCTAGCAAGCCAGTTTGACAATGCAAATGTAATGGGCATTTTTTTTCTTGGGTAGAAAGCCAATATAACAGCTGTGTCCATGGGGATACACATATCACTAGTTCATGAAATAATCAGTGATATGTGTATCCCTTATTATCCCGTGCACGCGTGCACGCGTTTTTAATGGAATTATCTAGTTTCAAACTCCAGTAAACCCAAGCCGTGTGAAAACGTCGGGTGCTAATATTGCCTGCAGTTTTGACAGGGTTGATGCGCTATATTACAACAGTTGTGTTTATGGGGATACACATATCACTGCGCCATGAAATAATTAGTGATCTGTGTATCTCCTGCACGCGATTTCAGTTTAGATATTTAGACATTCGAGTTGCAAACTCCGCAAACCTCAACCTGGGTATAAACGTCGTCGCGAGTAAGAAGCCAGCACGTTTCGGCAATAATTGGCCCTTTTCTTCGATCAGGTAGATAGCCAATCTAACAGCTGTGTTTAGGGGATACACACTGAGATCACTGCGCCATGAAATAATTAGTGATATGTGTATCCGCTGTTCGAAGTTTTAGTCAGATATACAATCGAGTCGGTTGGAACTCAACCAAACTCAAGAAATCCTAATCTGCTCCGTTGGGCGCAAATTCATTTCTGGTTTCTCCTACTCTTTACAGCGCTCGTTGGAACCTCGCAACCGAGTCGCCATTTTGTTCGTTGAATGCCCAGGCGTATCATTGTTTTGTGTATCCCCACAGGGGATACACATATCTCTAGTGATATGTGTGCGGGGATACACATATCACGGGGATACACGTATCACTGTGACAAGGGTACTCGCCAGATTGTCACGTCGTTTTCGCCACCTGTTGAAGGTTGCTTGGTTAAAAAAGGCTTACAAAAGGGGGGGGGGGTTAAGGGCACCCCAGGACCCCCTCTGGCTACGCCCCTGTGAGTCGTAAGAGCACACAAGATCTAGTCAAAATCGAAAGTCGGAGTCGTAAGCGGAGTCATAAGCTCGACGGAATAGGAGTCGGAAGAATCAGAACGTTTTCATCTCTTCCGATTTCGTTTACGACTCCGCTCCTTACGATTCAGTGAAAACTAGATTGTCGGAGTCGGAGGCAAAAGCGGAAGAACCAACCAATCACAAGGACCGAATTTAAGCATTGTGATTGGTTTATCCTTCCGCTTCTGCTTCCGACTCCGACAATGTAGTTTTCACTGGATATAAGCGACGGAGCCATAAGCGGATCGGGAATCGGTTTTCTGCTTCCGACTCCGTTGGTTTGAATTTCTCAACATCATATCACTCTGCGGCTCTGACTACGACTCCGACTATGAACTCCGTCGCTAGTGAAAAGCAGCATTAAGTAGCCGAGAAAATTACCAGAAACTATTGCAATGAATATTCACATGACATGACATAATCAGACGTAACATGGTAATTATAACGTAACGTAACAAACACAACGCACAACATAACAAAACAAAACCGGCATACCGTGTGAACCAGAACTTTAACAAACGTAACGTAACGTAACGTAACAAACAAACATACTGTTACACTTGATGCACTGAGACATCGCATTCACAAATGCAAAACAGTTTATTTACATGTAAGTTCAAATGGGCTGAGATTTCTGCGACGGGCCAATTAATCTTGTTCCTGCTGCTCGACCAAGTGGGTGGAATATACGGGTTTTCAAGTTCCACAAAGACTTTCTCAAAGTCCAAGACTTATTTTCTGAGCTGAAAAGAAAATCGACTAGTAAGAAGTCTATTCCCATTAACATCTGCGTATCTTCCCGGCCGGATTCAACTTTGACCTATCTTGTCCACTGTTTTTTATTATGCAAGAGTCGAGCAAGAGGGTCGTTTGTTCAGTTGTAACATTCTCTCAATGGTTTCTTAAGTGATTATTTCACTATGTTCTCCCGTGGGAAGTCATTCACCTTATGTATGGTTCCCATGCAATTAATACCTCCTGATTGCTCGCGGAGCCTTGACTTCTAGTTCGACTAGTTACAAAGAGCGGATCCTGGAGGTGCTGGAGATGCGCAAGTGGCCGGGTCTGATCGGCCACCTTACACACTGTCGATAGCTTTGGATTTCTAAATATAGAAGCATAGAAAAACTGCACGAAGCTGCCCCTGGTTGCGATGTTTGAAATAAGCAGAAGATTATCGATCTGTTTATCTTTTGCGTGTCGGTCGATTTTCCTCGCGAACATGGCCATGTCGTAAGACACCAGGGCTAGATTCCGCAGCAAGTACATCCACAGTGTTAACACGTAGAGATAATACAAGAACGCCGTCCAGTGTTCACTGTCGACTGTTCTACGAATCCATGCTTTGACGGTCGATTTCTCGATAAACTTGAGAGCGAGACACAAGAAGATTAGAGTTGTAAACTCTAGAAGTAGACTCACACCAAGAAATTGCAAGTTCAACTGACTAGGGAGAAAATCCATGTTGACAATCGTGATTATCTGGACGCAAAATAAACCTAACCAGAACCAAAATACAGCTAGTCGAGGAGCTGCGAGGAAGAAGTTCACCACGTTGAATTTTCCCCAGCAAAATATCAACAATGTTATCGCGAGCGAACTACCCGATTCGATGAATGTGCCCGCCATGTTGATCTCGTCCTTCGCTGCCTGGGTGAAGACATGACTTCCACACGTTTCAGTGCTCGTTTCATTTGCAAGACAGACAAATGCGGGCACAGCGAATAGAAGGGTAAACGTTAGTCTTGTTAACCAAAGAACAGCCAAAATAAAACCAACCAACCACAACACCGTCATCTTGTACAAGAAAATGTCTTGCGCACTATAGTCTGTTGGCCAATCAGACAGTTTCAAGACTGTCAACTCTTTTACGTCAAAACTCACCTCAGACTTGGTAGCTCCGTGATTCCGATAAATGTCTTTTACACGGTGATCGCTTTTTCGTTTGGAAAACGAAAGTTCCGTCATCCAAAACTACCACATCGCCGTTTTATAGTTATATCCTTAGGTGGGTACGGCTACACGTAGGCTAGTGGAGGCAACGCCATCGACTAATATAATTCCTCGAAAATGAAAACGCTTGCGTGAGGGCAATGATCCCAAAATAAAACATCACCACAGAATTTTATTATTCCGGTGTCGGTTTCGTGGAAAAGGGCAGACTGGCTCACCTCACGTTCACCGTTACTCCTTTTAATGAGTTTCTTCAATAGATGGAAGTTAACAATGAGCTACAATGGCCACATAGTTCCGTTTAGCTGAGCTAAAGGCACTCTTTTGGCGATTTACATGAAAAACTGACTGTCCACCTTTTCTTCACCCGACCTCTCCCCGCTGGGGGAACACTTAAAGACTTGGTTCCGGGAAACACCTGGAAACATAGCGGAGTCAGAGCATATAATTGAACGAATCGAAAGCATTGTCGATCGACAAGGTGCTGGCGATGTTGTGGCTTGCAGGATATTTTCAAGTTTTCCTGGTGGTTTCAAGATTCGTATTGAACTTTTTGAACTTCGTCCCAGCTTCTGTATGCCTTTACTACTCAACACCTACAGAAAACTGCAAAGTTCGCAACCAATCGCACACCATACTCGGCCGACAAGAGGTCAGCACGAGAGTGAACACGGTAGGAGCCTTGCTGGAAGATGTCAACTCGCTGCTACTCATTTCAGCCATATTCTCTTGGAAACTGTTCAAGGTGAAGAGGTACTTTCGCGCAGTCGTTCGCGTTGGACACTTCTGGGTTTGGTGCTTGTTCTGCATCACAAACTCCCTTTCGATTCTGTACGTGGATACCGTCCACGGAAAGGACAAGACGGGAAATATTAACGTCAGCGCAGTAGCGCTTATGACAGAAATGTTTCTTCTCACTTTATTCGCGAGTGCTATCAACTTCATCGGACACGAGACCTACGTGAAGTGGGTCGAGGACCGATTCTGGGACCAGCTCACCGTACAGCGCCTATTCAAACCGCTCTTTCGTGTCGTTCTGTGCGCGTACTTCTTCCGCAATCTTGGCCTGTTTCTTTACGATACGGCCCTCGTCTCCATGAGCATTTCGCTGTTAAACGGGAGACAAGTGGAAGGGTCACGTGACTGGGACAGCCTGCTTTTGTTGCTGAGTGCCGCGTTCCGAGGAAGCTTCACAAAGTTCTTCTTTGAAAAGATGTTTCAAGGGCAAAGTCTTCCCCCGGTAAGATGTTGTCATATTCAATGCCTTGGGAGAGCGAAGATCCTTTCAGGGTGTCTGCAGTCGAGTTGTAGCGTTACACGAGCCAGCCACGAGCCCACGTTAACCTCGAGTCACGAGTCAACCTCGAGTCAAACACGAGTCAAACCAAATGTTTTTCTTCCTTTTTTATTTCGCCCCGAAAACAGAAATAGATTATAGGAAATAAAATATAAGAATATAGATTGTCTTAGCAGTTAACAACAAGACATTTGATCACGGGCTCACCTCGATCGCGCCGCGCGCCTCAAACATGGTGGCAAGTCACGTTATTCACTGTGTCTGTCCATTGCAGATTATCAAGGTAAGATTGTCTTATCCAAAAACAGTGAGTGACATGAATAAAGTTGATTGTAAATAAATCGCGAAATTAAAGACCCGCGAATAAAAATCCTCGCGAAATTTTAAATTTAACACCCACATAGAAAATTCAAATCACAGAAGAAAAAAAAAGGATTAACTTATAATAAAAACAACATATACAGGATATTATCGACAAATACACAAACTATCAGCTGGTTTTACTGGTAAGTTCCATTTTGTATCTTCTTTTGTGAAATAACAGAACTAGGCCAAGTTGTAAAAAGTTAATTTTCAAAGACGCCTTTTGCTTGTTCCAGTTTACCTTAAAAGGTAATTTGTAAAAATGCGTTTTGCTTGTTCCTGGTTATCTTGAAATTTTAAAAAGTTCAGACTTTTGAAAAATAAAATGAAGTTGAGAATGATTGAATCGCGAAATTGTATGACCTGTTTTCATATTTTGCATATTGAAATCGCGAAAATAACCCCAAACCCCCCTGAGAGACTGTCTCCCCAAATTCGCGAAATTAAGTACCCACGAAATAAAGTACTAAAAAGGTGTATTCATATATTTTAATTCCTACAATCTATCAGTTTTTAGGGACAAAAAAAGAAAACTGGCTTGACTCGTGGTTGACTCAAGGTTGACCCGTGACTCGAGGTTGACTTGGGCGCGCGGTTGGCTCGTGTAACGCTGCAACTCTCTGCAGTCTATACGTGCATGGTTGGGGCGGGGTTGGGGGAGGGGGGGGGGTTTGAAGTACTCCCTTTAGTGAGCCACACTGGGAGGTTAGGCACGAAAGGGGTAAGGCTTGAGGCACAATGTATACAAAAAGGTAGGATTTAACGAATTGAAGTATAGGATGGGGAAACTGGAATATACGTGTTTAAATGGGACCTTTTCGAATATCTCGAACACGTGCACTTATTAGCTGATTCACCAAGTATTTTAAGGGCCTACTCAGCTGAAGAGTTAAGAAATTCGCTAAGCAGAAACACAGAGCACATTTGATTGCTATTCCCTGAACAACACAGAGAGACTAGCGTGTTCATTAAATTTCAATGTCCATTACATGGGCAGAAATCACATTTAGGCTATTACAGTGAGGGAAGGAAAAACGCGACTCACCCCCGCTTCACGGGATTACTCCGTATCGTGGCCTATACGAGGAGGCCCCGCCCAAATGGGGTACCTTTTTAGGGCTTCAGGTATCCAAAAGGGTAGGGATTTCACAAGTTGGCGTACATGAAAGAGTAGGAAAATCTGTCATTCAGGTATTTAAAAGGGCCTTTGATTAGGACATTTTGAACATACGCGCCTCATGGTCGTGTCATTTAATTTATCGAGTACTACATGAAAATGACAAGAAGACTTCCTTCACAAGACGGGCTTGTTACAGCAATTAGTGTACATGAAATGGGGACTATTTTTATAAAAGGAAAACGAAATGGGTACCTTTTCTGTCAAAATAGTATATAAAAGGGTAAGGGGTTGGACTTCGTGTCGGGAGCCTCTCCGTAAAAAAACATTGTTGAGTACCCGATCCCCCAGGTCCCGCTTATTACGGACATTCTAGTTTGTCCCTTCGAAAAGCTCATATTTTCTGTTACATTATTCGGACACCGGTTAATACGGAGACCTTCGTGCGATCCGAGTGAAACACTGTTATGGATACGTCGCTTTGTGGACATTGGGCGCTGTATGTTATCACGATTAGGTCGGCGCTAATTGCGCTGTTAGGAACTAAAGCTTTCTACAGGTTAAAGCGATTTTCTATTAAGTCACGGACCGTAGTTGAATGATTACTTTGTCGTGACTGAAACAAACGAGAGAGAATTGATTTTAATGCGAGATTTGACTAGTTAAATGAGCATAAGGTTTCCTCAGTTTGAACTTAGGTTTTACACATTGTGTCGTTACTTTTCAACATCGTATGCTTTATAGTCTTTCTACCAATTAAAGATGTTCTAGAGATGTTTACCCGGAGAGCACGCTTCACACGAACACCACCCAGACAATACGGAAAATTTTGCATGCCCTTTGCTATTTGAATGTTCATTACTTCAGTACATATTAACAGCTTTTTGCTAACGATGGGCGACATGGCCAGACACCCAGTTTGGACTGTACTATATTGACCAGAACTACATTCTCCCAAAGCAATTGTAGAGCATAAATGGAAATAGTAACGAGAATTGAGATGTTTATCCTTACACCCTTTTTTGACAGGTGTGTGAGAAAGAGGCTGTGGAGACTTTACTGGGGCCTGAGTTACAAAGAGATCAGCTTGGTGGCTATCGATGGATAGAAGCATCATCCGAACATAGTTTAACTTAGTCATTACTTCCAAAGGCAGAATGGCGGGCATGTCTAAACGTACAATAAACAAAGTATTACCAAAGTGATGACCCAAACAATACGACAATTGACACCGCTCAGTAAATTACTGAAAGTTATGCACCCTAGGCCTGTTAGTAAATTAACCACTTGAAAGTATTTAAACCCTTTGCAGTTACGACCCTCTTTAAGTACAGACCTTCTTAAGAAGTAACAACTGAACCCTCTGAAAATGTTCCGCATCCTTTGGTTATACTGTCTCCATGCCGAAACTACTGAGCGAGTAGTCCTGGATTAAGTGTATGCCAGGCCATTTTAGCCTACATATGTTTATATTAACAAATTGTTTTACCCATAAACCAGCTTATTGAGGTTAAACAACTTACACGTTTCCTGGTTTAAACCAAAATATGGCATAATTTAACATTATTTGTAGTTAGGCTTTCGGTTAATATCATGTCCATTACCATTTAAACTTCAGTTTATTTTTTTTTTTTACCACTGAAAGCAATGATAGAGCTTAGAAGTAGAGTGAAGTAATTCATCTCCCTCGGTGGGTCGTAATCCGTTGACTAGTACATAATTAAGGCTTAGACGTATATTTGATGGTTTCGGAGCTTTTACGGGGGAACAGGGTGGAAAAAGCGGAATTTAGGCTGAGAGTACTCAACCAACGAAAAAGAGAACATTGAGAATGTCAAAAAGTTGGCTCAGAGAGCCTTTTGTTTTGTATTGATTGTGTACAATTCAGTGACTACTAATATATTTTCACTCAAGGCATTTATGTTCATTGATGTTGATTACCATTGTTAAGCTATAATATACCCTGTAGTAAAAACCCTTGGACTATTTACATATTTTAAGTGTTATTTCTCGGATTAACATACTCGTTGCCAAAGATTAGTTCCTAAAGTTATTTAGTTCTCCTGCCATGAGAGTTTTAAGTTTGAGGCACCTGTCAAGTTTGAGGTCAAACTCTTTTTGATAGAAATCTAGCTCTCCTGCGATGAGAGTTTTAAGTTTGAGACACCTGTCAAGTTTGAGGTCAAACTCTTTTTGATAGAAATTGGGCAGATGTGTAGGCTGAAAAATCTCAGCTGAGTATTTCTAAAACTAAGGATACGTCTACATGAGCTATAATTCGAAGGAGCAACGGATGTTGTTAACAAAAACTCGTGAAAGCGACCAACTAGTCTGACCAATTCTTTTGCCCAATCGTCAACAGGATCGACACCGACCGATGGTGAAATAACACTGTCACTCGAAATACTGCAACATCAGTTTGTTGTCATCATTTGTCATGTTACTTAGCACAGTTACTGTCAAAAACAGCAGGCTGAAGTCAGACTGCGAAGAAAGACGTTACTTGCAATGAGGTCTATAAAAAAAGCCGTTACAGAGGAGATAGATCTACGGGACCGGAGTCTTGACCCGCTTACTGAATCTGTGTGTGAGAGGACTTCTTAGCTTAGGTTCTCTTTTCTTGTAATGTTCATTGAAGTCCAGCCTGAAGCTAAGGAATCTTAAACTGACGTCCTGGTGACTAGTGAGCATCATAAGGAACTGTTGAACCATATCCTGCGAGGAAAAGCAAGAAATAACATCAGAGTGGTACAGTTACACGAAAAACGAGTGTTCTAACAAGACTCTAGACCTCTTATACACATTTAAACTCACCATGATACCATTAGAAGTTGCTACTCTTCTTAGGTAAAAGCGTCATATCCCGGGGGTTTTCCACCTGCAGGTGACCCCCCTCCCCATTATTTTCTGTAGTTATTACAACAATTAATTTGACCCTACCCATTTAAATTCTTATATCGAGTAACCACAAGTATGACTACTCCCCCCTGGATAGGATGCTAGATACTTCCTGTCATTTTATCAGGTTAAACAACAGCTTTCTTGTGCTCATTTATGCACCTGGGACGCGTTGTTCGAAAGTCGGTTAACGCTAACCCAGCATTAAAAGTCAACCGAAGTATTGTTTCTTGTATAAAAATGTTTTCACTGCTTATGTTTTGTGTAGTTTGGGATTATATAAACTCAAAACGGAAGGACAACAATGAAAACAGAAAACCTAACCAAGAAGTTACAAAACTGAAGTCAAATTCTCACTAATCCTGAATTAGCTTAATCGAACTTTCAACAACCCGGTCCCGACTAACAAGGCGACTGTCAGAAAGCTAAGATAATTTACAGGATGATACAGGCTCACAGCTTTACCTGGTAGGACTTGGACAGCACTTTCAACTGAGCACGGGTATCTGGAATAACATTGTCTACAAACTTCACTGATCGCTTTCTTTCTTCTTCCTCGTCCCATTCAGTCATGCCCCACTCTCCCTGTCCAAATCAAAAGCACTTAGCAGTTATAGATATTACACATTTAGGTAGATCTAGATTAGACATTTAGGCAGTTGCCCTGTAACTTTGGTTTAAAAGGTTTCATATTTGGGTGGGGTTAGTTTCTGGAGGTGTGTTTACCAAATATTATCAGATGAGTGAAACGTGAATTTGGAAAATTGTTGAGCTTTCATTCGGAAGGAACTTGCACAGAAGCATACTGCATGTTAACCTCCGCTACTCCCCATGCACTGTACATGATTTGGTGAAACCCAAGACAAGTTCTACAAATGAAAATGATCAAAACTCCCTGAAATATTGTAAAGGCACCAAGTGCGAAACAGCTCCAACACTAGGGGCTTTATAATCTGATTAAAATTTGTTCGTCTTGACAATCTAAAACTAATTCCACGCATAAACCTGCGGCATTGTATAAGAGAGGGCTTTTCTTTGGAAGGATTTTTCTGTTCAAGATTTGGGAGCACCAAGTTCTCAAGTTGAGAACCACAATGTTTATAAGGAAGAAGAATTGAGAATTTTTATTCTTCATAATGTACCCAAAGTGTTGAGAGTCAAAAACCCCAACCGTAAAACCATTTACAACCAAAAACAATACACACTAACCTCATCTGTTCGTAGTTCAACGGCCTTTTCTAGTCTCTGCCTCGACTGCAGCTCAGTGGTTGCGGCAGAAAAGAATGCCTCTTGAGCATTCTGGAACTGAATGATCAGGTCAAAAATGGTCCGCAGCTGGGTCAGCATTTGCTGAGGAAGAATCATAAAATAACAAATATACCACGCATGTTCTGATTGGACAGTTCGCCCTAAATAACAGATGCCTAAAAAAAGTGCACTTCTGATCCAGAATGAATGTTTCGGTGGGAAATGAGAGAGCCGTACAACTCAAACTTTAGACATGTACAAAGCCAAACACAGTCGCGACTGTTAAACATGACTCAGTTGAGTACAAATAACACTTGATATATTGTTGTACTTATTTCATGCTCTTTCCTCAGTGGCTGTGCTGTATATATATCTTATTAGATGTTTTGGTGTGTAGTATCGCTGTGTATTTTTACGAGTTGTGCCGTATTTTGACTCGCCCTACGGGCTCGTCAAAATACAAACAACGAGTAGAAATATAAAGCCAAACTACACATCAAAACATCTAACAAGAGATTTATTATCCAACTGCTGTAGTCAGTAAATTTATCAATGAAAGAGGGAGAGTGTGACAGTTTTACGCGCGCGCCCCGACCTGTACGACAAACAGGTTTTCTATTGTACAAATAACTGTACAATATCGCTGTTTATTATATGGAGAAGAGTGTTTTACTGGGAACTAAACCACTCGTAGATTCCATACGCCACTTCATCCGGGACCCGAGTGGCGTATTTTCCGTATGTCACCTTTGTGAGTGTCGTATCGTTCAATGACCTCACGATTCCCGCACTTTTGCTTTTGTTGAATTGGTTTCTCCATATAATAAAAAGAACATTACACGTTGGCTCGAAGATATGAATTTTATGTTCTCGTGGCAAGAACAATATCTCACGAGTGAACGAAGCGAACGAGTGAGATATTGTTCTTGCCACTCGGACATAAAATTCATATCTTCTCGCCACCGTGTAATATCCTCTACATATTTGTACTGTTATTTGGACGGTATTCGCTGCAGTTGGATAATAATTGACTGAACTACCGTAACAAATGCAAATTCCACAACGCCGAAAAAAAAAACACTGACATAATTTGCATGAGATAATTAGGCTAAGCACAACACCTCAAAGCCAGACTTTGCTTACAAAACTCGACAGTCTCATTTAGTCAGATCTCAATTTAACTTTTGCCCAGCCAGGCCTGGGGAGGAACCAGTAGTAGCAAAAACAATCAAAGTTGATGCTGGTCGTCTCCCGACAAGCAATAGCCAGACATACACATGTATGCCACTTACAGAGTGGTTTTCACCTGAGTGTCGAAAAGTAATCGGTATTGCACTTACTACGCCACACAATTGGTCTAAAAAACTCGCGCCACTTTTTCATCCAATCAGAAGCAAAACCAAAACCGATCATGACTCGCTCGTACACGTTTTCCCGCGATTTATATCAGCCGCATGTAATTACTTCGAGTTTTGATTGGTTCACTGTATTGTCTATGTTCTTTGTGATTGGCTAAAGTGATTACTTTGGTTTGGTTTTACGACACTTTATTGAAAACCGCTCTAACCTGGATGGATCGAGGCAGCAGCATGGACAGTTCAACAAGGCCTGACTGTTATAACAAGGTTGGTTTTGCTATTTATTTTGATTAATCACATTCCTTACAAGGCGGTTGCAGAGTCCATAAAGAAAGTGACTTACTCTTGACTCCGCATCCAACAAGCAACGGTTAAGCACCTGGTCCAGGAATGTCTCATGTGCTGCAATAATATGATCCAAGTCACTGGCTTCTTCTACTTGTTTCTTCAGATCTGCCCAACAACATTCCAAAACCTGACACCGATGAAAGAAAAGGTATCAATGAAATTTATATCAACAAGGCAGCTCAACAAATCAGCTCAACCTAGATTTGGTATCTTAAATACCAGGTTAGGGAAGGGGGCTGGGAAGAGAGGGTCCCCTATTACCAAAGAAGTTTGATGGCTGGTTCTATCAGTGAAGCTTCCCTCTCTCAGCTTCTCACAATTGGCTCCTTTAGAAGCCACCAACTTTGCAAAAGTTACTGACCAACAATAAAACCCATAATTATTAATTCACTGCGTGAAATAACTTTTAAATAATAACCGGTATAAAAAAGTGAATCAAGGATCCTCGCGGAAGAGGTTTTCTCTACCAACTAGTGCACTTGGTTCATAAGGAGGGGGGGAGGGGGATCAGCAACCCAGTTGGCAGCAAAATTCCCCGCCAAATAATCCAGCAATGATAATGCGCAACGTCGCTTGTGAGTGAGTTCTACCCTCCTTACCTCAAATGTGATGTAGTACTGCATCTGATGAATAAAATGTATCATCTCCGTTCCCAGCATGTGGCACATATGGAGTATAGGTGACACTTCTGTTAGTTATGAGCAAAAGTTGAAACAAGACTTAAAAAACCGTATAGGGATATTGATATCTGTAATGAGTTGCTAAAGCAAAAAAGTTAATTTAGGTTGCATTTTTCTTATTTAGGTCAATGTAATCGTTTTTCTTCTAGTTTTTCTACATGTATCTATCTTTGTATTTTTCCCTTCTTTATTGTCAGTTAATAGTCTTTATATTATGCATAATCTGTAATATTGCTAAAGCATGCCCTCCTAGATTAGCTTTTGCTACCTGCGAGAATGCTTACTTTTATATATATGCTTATTTAAAAGGATTGTAATCAATAAATTAACTGTAATGATGGGGCTCTTATTCAATGTGGTGTAAGATGGAAGTTGTATGTTTATTCATTCGTCCCATGATGGAGTCACTTTGAGGTGGTGATTGGGACATTTCAACTGCAAGTATAATACTAGTCTTCATTAGCTGACAAGGTCCATGTCTCTTTGCAGCGCGCTGGTTTGCTACCATTGGTACATTTCAATCCACATTCAGTGTTATTCTGAGTATTAGATGTTCTTCCCTCATAGCCCACAGTCAGTATAATTAGAGTCAAACCACAGCGATTAAAACCTCAAAGTGGCCCCATCATGAGATTCATCTCCCTAATCTAAAGACTTCCTGCAATTTCTGAAAATACTTGTTTTCTGAATATCACCAGAAAGGACCCAAGTCTTCTACGAGATTCTATTTTGGATTGTTTTTGGAAGACTGACCTAGGCAAAAAAAAAAAAAATCAATTGACCTGGCAATGATTTCAACATTCTGCGATTTGTCATTTGTTGCGTCCACATTTCAGTTAAGCAGTATTCCATTCTCTTTGCCCTCCACAGGAAATTAAAGATCCTCAGGTAGTGGATCATGCATTCTGGTGTAAAAACCTGCAATGAATATTAGCAACATAAAATCTTAACAGTCAGTGTCATTATTTCTACATACAGAGGGTCTTTGCACGAATTATGGGCCTATGGTGTGAGCAACATAGGCCTGCAATTAGTGCAGAGGGATATGTAGCTGGGAACATTTTCACAGGTCTTGAAGGCATAGTTTTGTTCATAAAATAAACTAAATGTAAAAAGCTATTGGTAACAAACACAACAGGAGACACTGGAATTCCAAAAACACAATCAGCCCAAAATCCTAAGAACTTGATCAAAACAGGTTGGCACAGGTTTAGCTAAAAACTTAGCTTGTGACAGGTTTACTGTAAAAAAGAGAGCAGATATACATGATAACAAAATTACAGGTAACAGGATACTTAACTATGGTTTATGGGATTTCAAATCCAATACAGGTACCATATGTAGACATTTACAAGTCTCATAATATCATGGGTAACAAATTACTCCTTAATTTTTGTGTGAAATTTCAGTATTAATTTACAATTATAATAAATTATTACATGTACAAATTATAACAAAACTGCCATTGTAACGTTTGGAACAAAACTTCTTGAACAATAAGCAAGTCAAAAACCCATGATTGTAACCATAATTTGTCACCCAAGATATTAAAAGGTAATCAAATGGTATCCTTCTAATTTTGACAAAATGCGTGTGAAATTATTCCCTAATTTCACTTGTCACTATTTGGTTACCCATACTAATTGCTGATACATCAAGACAATATCCCCTCAATGGCACTATTCTTTATTCATGTCACAGCATGTGTAAACATGATTTATTAATCACTTTGTAACTTTGGCAAAATTTCACTTCATCAATGGTTGCTCTATAGGTGTAATTTGTAGGGTTCAGTAAATGTACCTCTAGAATCCTAGTTGGAATAATATAAATCTTAAGACAAGTGCATTTAACAGGCCTGTGTAGTGCAATCAAACTCCCGTATCCAAAAATTATTCGTGGTGGTGCAGTGACTGCATGGTTAGTGCACTCACTTCCAGATTAAGCGGTTTGGCTTTGAGCCGTGGCTGGGGACATTTTGTTGTGTTCTTAGGCAAAATGATTTAATACTGTCAGCGTCTCTCTCCACCCAGGTGTAGAAATGGGCACCAGCAAATTTAATGCTGGAGGTAACCCTGTGATTGACTAGCATTCCATCCGGGGGGAGTAGAAATACTCCCATCGCTTCATGCTACAGAAGCTGGAGATACATGTAAATGCTGGCCTGACGCTTGGCTTGTATGCAGACTTCACCCTTTTACCCAATAATTAATCATGAATAACAGTACTCACAGTGCTAATCGGCCCATCAACATGGTAATCCAAGCTAAAAACATCCCAACCAGTATCTCCAGGAGAAACCTACACAAGCCCAACATGAGATTACCATAAGTATACTTTAAAAGGTGCCACATCACTGTTGTGACATTAAATGAACTCTAAGTATCTTATGTTATGGTGCAGCTTGAAACCTTTACCCTAAAATTTTTCACATTTATCATTTAGCATCTGTCTCAGTCAGAATACCTTGTTCTTGTTTGATTTATTGTTAATAGTGTTTGTTTTATCTTGGTAAACTTTTACTTGGAGGATTTCCTTGATTTGAAGGTAACTTTGTCATTCACAATAAAACCAGTCCATATACATGCACCATGATACAGACCCTTTAAATTACAACAAAATGGCTATTTCCACTGGTCACAATTTTCCTCTGCTTAAAAATAAATGTAGGCTAAAGGCACAAGAATGAGGACTATTGTCCTAAACTGGACATCCTTGAAAACAGAACGTTAGGAGATCTTAATCGGAGAGATGTCTGCTTGAATTGTTTGTGTTGCTACAAGCAGGATGGAGAGTGTCCTTGGGATATCATAGGTGTACAGTTGCATGGATTTAACCGTACTGGAGATGACCTACATTATGGATGCTATTGGCTTTTAAGTATCAGCGTTTGTTGCAGTCTTGATGTTAAAAGAAAGCTGGGAGCAACTCTATCAACAGTTTCTCCAAATTATTTTTGTGATGTTTCAGCTACAATAAAAGCTCAGTCTGACTGCTCTAGCATTGAGCTACAGCAAATTAGGAGCTGGGCTTTACAGGGCTGTCAGTAAGGGAGACAAGTGTTAACCTATAGCACCTGTTACGGCTGAGCATTCTTGATGGACCCTTGTTGTTACGGGTGAACTTGGCTGTAGTTGAGACCATGAAGTGCCAAATTTGTCATGGGCGAAGATCAGGGCTACAGGTGAGTCAAAACTCAATGACAGCCCTGGACTGTATAACTACAGACTCAAATGCGGCAAAAAAAAAATTATAACAACTTTGGCTGACATACTTCAAGCAGTCGACAGTCCAGTCTTTCAATGATCTCAGGGTCTGCATACTGTGCATTGGTAGCCCTTATAGCAGTCTCTAACACACCTGTCAAGTTGTGCATGTACAGAGTACTGGCTGGTTTGGCTAAGTCCGACCTACAGTGAAGAGAAGATAGCATCAGCAGGACTCGAAAAATATATTTTCCTTTCGGACAAGTAGCTCTCAAATTTTGCTTGCCCAGGGCAATGACATGCCTAGTTTTGCTTTCCTTTTTAAGACTTGACTAGCAAACAACTAACACTAAACCCTGGCGAGTCAGAAAATCGTCTTGCCCCAGCGGGACAGGCAGCACTTTTTGTGGGCCCTGATCAGGAGTGATCTGCATCTTAATTCTCATTAAAAATATGTCAATACACTGAGAAAAATTGGCCTGTACATGCTGTGGTTCAACTTTGCTTTTAAAATGAAATGATTATAGTAAAACCAGCAATATTACATGATTTTCCTTTGTTTCCCTCCTTGTGGAAGACCTTGTTACATGTACTTTCTAATGTTTGGATAACAACAAATGTCATCTTACTCAAGAAGGTCCATAAGATGCCTGATAAAATCTCCTTGTCCCAGAAGAAGATAGAGTCGCAGCGCCTATGAGAAAATATTTATATGTTCTTCAAGATCTTCTAAATGCTACCCCCACCCCTCCCCAAATATATCCTGGGTGAGAAATTGCGCTTACAATCGTGGATTTTTCAATTTCGTGCAACATGCTGCCAGGGCAATTTTGTAATTTCACATGTGATATTGTAAATTTACACTGAAATTTTGTGCCAAAATTAGGAGTAATCTGTCACCCATGATTTATAAACATAAACTCTGCACTATATTCTCTGGCAGTATCACATGCATGTAGAGTATACAGAACTGTGCAAAAGCAAGCAAAGTGAAATGCACAAATTTTGATCTTTGTTCTTGCAAACTTGTGACAAAAGTTTGCTCAAAAGTTCCAGTGGAATTTCATGGAGTATCAATAGTGTACAATAGTTTTGGCATTCCACAAAGAAGACCTTCCTTAAACAAGATAAATTAGGGTTTCACAACACATTCATGACTTATTCTAAACTTCTTATACCCATAGTAACTACCTGATGGGCTACAGTTCTGTATTGATTCATGATCCCAAGTCCATTGCTGTGTGTAGCAAATTAGATCCTACAGTAACTATTTCTACCATGATCATAATGCATCATGTTTAACTTACCCTCAAATGGTCAAGGAACTTGTACTTAGAGAAGAAAATCTCCAACAACCGTTTGCTTGTTAGCCTATAGGTAGTGTCTACTGTTTCCAGAAGTGCTGTACCTCCAAACTCTTCATCAGCTGTCAACTGGGCTGAAGCTAACATGATTCACTTCATAAATTAGACCAAGTAGAGAAATATTATTGCAGACAGGATTTGGTCCTGGATGGGGCAAAGGACTTTTACACAATCATTAAAATGGCTTGGGGGAAACTGATCGTTCATTTAGGCTCGGCCCCATTTTACAGCATAGAAAAAACCCGATTGGGGGGGGGGGGGGCACACCCATATAAAAAGGACGGGGGTGCTCATCAGAAATTTTGAAAAGAATCCCTAAGAGATACCAAGATCCTGTTTTGAGGGCATGGCTTGAATTTTTTTTCACCTTTAAGAAGTACCAATTCTAAAACAACGCATTATCTCCTATCATATTTTTTTCACGTGCAAAAATGTGTAAAATATTAACTACTTAATAACCGAGAGTGAGGTTGTTACGGGAAAATCTCAAACTGAGGCCTTGCCGTATTGACCGAGCGATAGCGAGGTCAATACAGTAGGCCGAGGTTTGAGATTTTCCCGTAACAACCGAACGGTCGAGGTTATTAAGTTGTTTATTATATGGCTCATCATATCAATAAAGAGAAAAATCATTCGAGCGGAAGTTGTCAATTTACATCCGGCGATGCGCGCGTCTACCGATTCATTCATCGTCTCAAACCTAGGGCAAAACTACATAATCAGTGAATTTCACCACTGTATTACGTATTCCGTTAAAAACACTCATTTCTTTACGGAAAAGTCACTGTCACAGCCTCAAAAACGTATTTTAGTATCGTGGTACCACAAGTTGATGGGGAAGTTTTTCCGACTTTTGGGGCGAAACGTCAATGGATATAGAAAAGACAGCAAGTGCCTCAAAATTGTCCAAACCAACCGTCTTTTGGTGAAAGAAGATACTAATGCTTCAGAATGCACTGCTCAAAATAAGCTTAACTCGATCTTCGCATTCGCTTTCGACAACATATCTTCGCCTTCTTCATTCTGGGATTTATGGATGAACATTTCAAGCCTTGTGAACGTCTGCAGTTATCAGAAACACTGCTACCGACAGAAACCGCCCGATTGTTTACATCTGATGATCCTGGAAGCTGATTTACACTTGCTTGTGTCAAAGCGAGGGAATCTATTTGACGAGAACTTTGACGGAGTTCAATACTTCGGTAATTGCTGTGACTAAGATGATAACTTATAAGTTTCTTTGTGGTGTTCTGCTCAGGATGTATGGCAGATCTGCCGATGGTGTTTTTTACTTAGCGATTTTAGCTTTACTTAAGACTAGGCAAACTTTGATTGTTTTTCACTAGTGTCCGCCAAGGTTACCGACTGGTAAGTCATCTATATAAATTTTATTAAAGAAATATCTCTAAACTTTTAGCTACTGCTATTCTCGTACTGATTTTAATCGGCTTTCATCGCTTCAATGCGCTTGAATTTTCAGAACCGGGCTCTTCCTAATTTGCATAATCCATAATCGGCCCGTGGGCATTACGGGAGAATAATGCCCTACAATTCAGTGACAATTAACCAATCAGAGCGCGCGTTATATCGGCCACAAGCCAAAGCCATATAATAATTAATGGTTAATAAACACAATAGCCTCCATTTAGTGTGAAGGTATGCTCAGATATTTGTCCTTGGACATTATCTGTTCCTAAAAGCTCACAGTTTTCTGGTTCTTGTTACTTCTGAGAACAGATAACGTCTGCGGACAAATATCGGGGCATATTTCCACGCCAAATGGAGGCTATTACTTTATCTTCCAGATCTAAAACACAGTTCTCCTTACTGAGTACTTGTAACATATTTTGTTAGTTCTGAGAATTTGGATCTACACTTCAACAAGACCATATTCCAAAGCCCTCATCACCAGTTTATAGGAAAATGTATTGATAAGGTGGAGAGAAATTAGATTTAGATCACCCTTACAGTACACAGTGTATGTACCTGATGCTTCTTGTGATCTACTGTACTCTAGAGCCTTTTCATCTCCCCCTCTGATTGGGCTACGATCTTCACAAACACGGCGGATAAAGTTGATGGACTTTCCAATGTTTAGAATCTTTAATAAAGTAAACAGAACGATTTCTTTTTCATCAGATACTTTAAATAATAGCAACAGATAATATTATAAAGTAATGCAGCTAAGAAACAACTATTGAATTTGCCTATTTGCCTTCAGTTGACTTCTCAGAAAAACAATGTTAAAGGTACATGAAGGTGTTTGTGTCACTAAGATTGTAAAGTACAAATTACAAAGTACATGTGGTGGTGGCCTCACGATTAGCGTGTCAACTTCAGATCAAGTAGGTCTGGGCTCAAGCCCTGGCCAGGAACATTGCATTGTGTTCTTGGGCAATGCACTTCACTCTCATAGCGCCTCCCTCTACCTAGGTGTACAAATGGGTACTGGCAAATTTGATGTTAGGGGTAACCCCATGATGGACGAGCATCCTATCCAGTTGGGAGTAGAAATACTCCTAGTTGCTTCATGCTACTTTGAAACCAGAGACAAGCGTTGGCCTGATGTGCCTCTTGGCTTGTATGCAAACTTAACCTTACATGTATACATTATTTCTATTTACATTGCAATGCTTACCTTCGTCCCAAGTTCCATGGAGATAAATGATGGTAACATCGGTTTTCTTATACTGTATTTTTCATACCACAAACGATCATCTTTAGTGTCATAGTCAACAGCCACAAAAAACTGAAAAATGTTAACAGGAAGTCTGCACATTAAAAATTACTAACGAACTAATTACAGAAATACTTGCAATAAATTGCCCCATAAAACACAGCAAAGATAACTTGAGAACTGTCATGTTTTTTGGATGAAGACCAGAGTATGACACTACAACTAAAACCTCAGTTGAGAATTTTCCATTTTCAGTCTGCAACAAAGTAAGTAACGCAAAAATATCAAGTAAGTGATCAAAGTTGACGTTGTCAGTTGAAGAAGGGCTTCAACATCAGTTTTAATAATGATGCCATGAAACAACACACTGTAAAGTACCATTGTAGGTCTATCATTTTCTGAAACTTGACTATAGTGGACAGTATATCGTAACAAAAATTGGACAAAAAGTCATGTTTTTGTAGATTGATCTGATGAGACACCTTGTGGCTTGACCCGATAACTTCCTGGGCTTTTTGTGGCTAGATTCATATTTTCGTATGGTTTCTTGCAGCCAGAATTAAAAATTCTTGCATTTGGAATGTTTTTAGGTGTAAACCGCATAACAAAACATTTACACTTTTTGAGGCAGTCTGTTTGTTCTTGCAGTGCAAAAATGTCTTGGGCTACTACTTGCACATATTGTATTTCACTTGGTAATCATATTTACAGTACAATAAGGGGCAGTACAGTTGAACCTCAATTATTCGTACCTCAATTATCCGTATTTCTTGATTATCTGGACTTTTTCTCTGGTCCCAATTTTGTCATGAATATTTATTAGTCATGATGACGATCCATAGCAATATTCTTTTTAAAACTATAGCATTGAAAAGTGCAGTCAAAAGCGAGTTTGTTTTGTTTTTAAAGAGCAAAAACAGCGCTCGCACATGTCGTAACTAATGAAGAACACTGTAATGAGTTCTGATTCGCTCAGAGTTGAGTGGTTCAAGATGAACAGTAGACCACATTGTTTTTCAAACGATTTGTAAAAGTGTTGTTTCACGACTAAATGTTGCTCTATTTAAACAGTGTTGTTCTTCATTAATATTTATATTTTCGATTCTCCGGACCCTCAATTATCCAGACTATTTCATCTAGTCCCAACAAGTCTGGATAATCGAGGTTTGACTGTACCATAAACTGCAGTATGGTTACACTAGGTAATGTAGGTTGTGTCATTACTGTACATCATTTTACAATGCATTTACCTCATTATATAAATCATCCAGTTCACCCTCATAAATCCATCTATCAAGAATGAGGCGGATTGGACGAGCAACCTGCAGGAAGAAAATTTATTATACATGTATGGCTAGGTCTGCAAGCAAGCAAGATACATCTGTTAAACACATCCTGTGCTGTGATAATATACCTGAGTAGGTGGAGCTGTTTTGCTTCAAGCCATTTGAGACTTAATTAAAATTTCATGGGTAATGAGTTTCCAGTTCTGTGCACCAAAATCAAATGGGAAAAGATTGGTAACAAGAATTTTTTGTGTCAAAATGTCATACATGTACCTGATTTCGACAAAAAAGAAAAAAAATTAGTCTGCAATTTCAAAATTTGGTCAGACAAAGATCAACGGCTGACTGTCATTCCCAGCACTGTCAACACTGTAATACTTCTAGCTGCTAGGGAAATTGGAACTAAGCAACCCAACCCATTTGGATTGCCAGGAACAAACATTCATCCAAGGCATTTAAAACTTACCAAATTTAGAGTATGCCTGACCAGTGACTTGACAAATGGATCACCATGTTGCATATTGGAATGAAGGGCTGACAACAGAGCTCCACCTTTCTTTCCTGTGAAGTAAATTAGCCATTTTTGCAGTTCAAAGATTGAAATCCAAATTCTCCCCAGTTTGTTTCATACATTTTCCATAATTTTTCTTCAGAGAATTTGGTTTTCAGTCAAGACTTCCTTCCTGGGATCGTCAGGTCATGAGATTGAATGATCTTCCCAGTAACAAAGGTACCTTACAGGTACCTTATTAACAGAGATCATTTTCTTTGAAAAACATGATGGCCTAGGATGAAACTGATGACTGTGGACAATTTAGCAGCACAAAAAACCCTCATGATTCTGGCAACGGCACTTGAGAGAAAACAAATCCAAAAGGTTTATAGGTTTGTAGACTATTTTCTCTGACATTTGCCTTGACAAAATGGACTTGAAGTCAAATGATGCAAGGGATCCAAATATTGGTATTCTGTATTGGAAAAGCCACATATAAGCTTAGATGTGTATCATGGAAACCCATGATGTGGATATAATTTCCATTCCCAATTTTCCATCAACAAAACAATGAAAAAAATGGATCAAAGCAAACAAAGACCAAGATTTGTTTCTGTGGTGGCTCTAAAGAGCCATTTTGAATGGCTCTACAAAGAGTGGTGGAGGCGTGGTGGCCTCATGGTCATTGTGCTCGACTCTGGATCGAGTGGTCCGGGTTCGAGCCCTGGCTGGGTGACATTGTGTTGTGTTCTTGGGCAAGACACTTTACTCTTACAGTGCCTTTCTCCACCCAGGTGTACAAATGGGTACCAGCAAATTTAATGCTGAGGGTAACCCTTCAATGGACTAACATCCCATCCAGGGAGGAGTAGAAATATTCCTAGTCGCTTCATGCTACAGAAACTGGGATAATCTCTGGCCTGATGGGCTACTTGGCTCGTTTGCAGACAAAGAGCCACTTTAAATTCTAAATATTTCTTTAAGCTTCCACAGAAGGAAGAGTAACAACAACATCTTTACTTTCTCAATATAAATATTATATAATGTTATAGTTTATTTCATATATGTACTATGTTTTAGCTGAGATAACTGTTATAAACTTGTTTGAATGACACTGGAGGCTAAATGAACCATTAGGTTTTCAAGTTAGCCTCCAGCCTTTAATTAGTTTCTGAATTTACTAGATCAGGTAGGCTGTTGATTGAGGTCAAAATAACTATTTCATTAGACATAAGAATTGTGAGCATTTTTGAACTATTGCAATTTGAGTGCTTTTGTATCTCAATTTTGACACTCACCCATTTGGGTATTGTGTTAGTTTACCGGCAAGAATGTCACCGCCCTTCAAATAACAAGGAACTCGTACACCAATGTCAACCATAGTGGAACATACAAATAGTCTTAATTACTCAGTTAACTTTATTCATTACCATTTGATAAGGAGGACACTAACTCACCTTTACAGGCATCAACTAGTGCAGCAAGAGTCCTCAGTCTCATCAGCGGATCATATGTCCATACCATCAGTCGGCGCAGGGTAAGACTTCCACTAGCCCCTTCCCCCACAAATCCTGCATCTCCAACTTGATGCTGGCCCTCAAGAACAGCCAATAACCCGTAGTATTCAGTGAGCTCTTGCTGCAGTGCAGCACAAAAACTCTGACCCACAAGCCCCATAGCCTTGTCACCTGCGTGTGCATCCAAGTACTTGCGTATCTTGCGAAAGAGCCACCCTAACTCAGCTAATTTGTTCACAAGATCTCGGACAGCTCTTGGAACACCAAGTTTGGAATCAATGCGATATGCATCATTTGACTGGTCAAGTTTGATCACTTTTCCTTCAATTCCCTGGAAGATGTAGATAATCTCACGAAGCAGAGCAGCTTCTGACACTTCATAAGATGCTGAAAAGGTATATAAAAAATGTATGTAAACCATAAACAGCACTGGTAAGAGTTAAACAAACCCAAATTTTTTTTTTTTCTTTTCTTTCTTTTGTGGTTTTGTTGGTCTTTCACGCACCTTTAATTTGCCCTGATAGGAAACTTTTCACTTGATCACTGAGAAAAGGGGTAGTTTTTGACAAAAGTTGTGCAGAATAAGGAGGGTCCAGTTTCCACTGCTTTTCTTTGAGAGGAGAAATCATTCGTAGGTCCCACTTTTTATCTGTTTATCTTGTTGTACTTGATTAGGGATGGTTAGTACTAACACTTTTCCTTACATTTTTTTTTTTTCAAAAACATATTATGTGAAGGCATCACAAATGACACAAGGACCAGCTCCCTTGAGGCTGGTTTTAGCTAGTTTAAGAGTCAATGTTATATTCACATACAAATGTGCATGGGCATTGAGTCTCTTCAAGGGCAAACAGGAGCAAAATAAAATTAAATTGTTGGAAACTTGCACAAAATTTATTTAGAGGCTACTCCACATGGGTAATAAATGATATAATAATGGAACTTAGTCACACACATTATAATTTTATCGTTTGAAATACAATCTAGCACTATACACGCCCAATTCATAGCATTCTCCATAAGCACTGCCGATTGGAGAAAATTGCAATCTAATAGTCCTGAGAGTGCTAGCTACTCTTCCATAATATGGTCGTTCAAGGTGAAAAAATGCAAATGTGAAATGATCTTAAAGTGCTTTAAGTTTTCTATAACTTTTACCTCTCCAGGCTGAAAATCACATAAACCTTACATGCATTTGGCTGAAAAGTATTAGAAACAAAGCAAAAATCTTGAACAGTTTTAGAAATGAGCAAACTAATCTTCACTCACTAAATGTCAGCAGTACATGAAGTACATGTATAAATGAGACATAAAAATGCCTTCCTGATTGAGCTAACCAAAATTTTATGATTGAAAGTAAATTTTGAAGAATACATGTATGACGACTTTGACATGAAATAAAAGCTCTACATGCATCTGATGAAAACCCAAATAATTGAAGGGTGAGTGCAAAACCATGCTAAGTGACGATTTGGGTGAAAAAAAAATTTTCACAAAAGGGCTTGAATTCTTGCATGTGGTCTTCAGTGTAATAGAAAAACGTGGTCCTGTATTTTTGTCGCTGCTTTTTGCTTTGCTTATAAAGATGCCGCTAGGGAAACTGAGTGGTTTTTCTGCATACGCAATATCTCAAAAACGAAGCGAAGCTTAGCGGAAAAACTACGGGACATTGTTAAACATACCTAAACAAAACTGCATGCGAAATTTGGAGCGTTTTTGACAAAAAAGTTCACTTTTGATTAAAATACCTAGTGCCCTTTTCCCGCCGAGGTCTTCAAATAAACAAAGCCGGGCCTTTGTTATGATAAACAGAGCCGATTCTTTGTTATAATAGCCAAGCCAAGCCTTTGTTATAAGTCGAAGTCTCGCCTTGGTTTATCATAACAAAGGATCGGCCCGCCGCGTCCGCAAGGACTTTGATTTCAGTTAGAAAGCAGCAAAATGTCAATTTCATGCAACGTATAAGCTCAAAAATGTTGATTTTAGGTCAAAAAAGGTTTAAATGTTGATTTCATGTTAACGCATGACAGCAAGGAGGTTGATTTCTCTTAGAAACGAGCAAAATGTCAATTTCACGCAACGCATAAGCTCAATGATGCTGATTTCAGGTCTAAATAGGTTAAAATGTTGATTTGACGTTAACGCGTGACGGCAAGGAGGTTGATTTCACTTAGAAACCAACAAAATGTCAATTTCACGCAGCGCATAAGCTCAATGATGTTGATTTCAGGTCTAAATAGGTTAAAATGTTGATTTCACGTTAACGCGTGACGGCAAGGATGTTGGTTTCACTTAGAAACCAGCAAAATGTCAATGTCATGCAGCGCATACGCTCAATGATGTTGATTTCAGGTCTAAATAGGTTAAAATGTTGATTTCACGTTAACGCGTGACGGCAAGGATGTTGGTTTCACTTAGAAACCAGCAAAATGTCAATTTCACGTAGCACATAAGCTCAATGATGTTAATTTCAGGTCTAAATAGGTTAAAATGTTGATTTCACTTTAACGTTTGACGGCAAGGATGCTAGTTTCACTTAGAAAACAGCAAAATGGTAATTTCACGCAACTTATAAGCTCAATGATGTTGATTTCACGTGAAAACGCGCTATCAATAGGGCTGACAGATTAACAGATTAACCCTTCTCCGCAACGTACGGGTCTCCATACATCTGCATGTCTGCTGATCCCAGAAGCTCAAAACACTACAAATCATGCCGATTTGAAATAAAATCAATGCAACCTGGATCACAGATCTATGTTACAATCGATCGCTACTTGTTGGCCATTCTTATGTTTAAACAATCTAGTTACCAGTTCGAGAAACGTCCACAGAACATGATCGCAATGCATGCCGGGAAGGATCTTTACACCTCATGTGCGGGAAAACATGGCGGTTGATACAAGACAAATTTTATAAGTCTAAAACCAGTTCTCGCTTTCCAAACTTTGATGCAAGCAACGCTTGGCAAATGGGCCACGACTCACCAGAGGGTATTTTTCTTGGGCAAGAACTGCTCTTGGACTTTGCTGCCTGGCTCGATCTGACTTCGAATGCCGATAACACGATTACGGTATATCAGCTGCCTTCGAAGTTTCAGAACACGTTTTGATTCTTTAAAATGTGCTGATGACTTACGGGTTTATCGAGACTTTATGATGCCTCTCAACCACCAGGCAGGCATACAAGGTACTTTAAAACAATGCTTAAGATATTAGTTGACAGAGCTCTAATGCGGCACATCTCTTTTTTGTTCGATGAATTTCGTTTGACTCTCGATCGATTCACGTGTTGTACTCACGTCACAATACCCAACGTAAACAATCTGTTCCCAGATTTCCGCTCTATATATGCTGTGAGATTTGATTTTGACTTCATACACTATAAACAGTCTGCCTGTTTGCTGTTCAACAAATAAACTCCTAAAGACATGGCTAGGAAAAGCCAAGTATTTTTGCATACGTTATAACTCGAAAACGAAGCAAAAACCAGCGACAAAAATACAGGGCCACGTTTTTCTATTACATTGAAGACCACATGCAAAAATTCAAGCCCTTTCACGAAAATTTTTTTTCACCCAAATCGTCACTTAGCATGGTTTTGCACTCACCCCTTCAATTAGTCTGTCTCTTTTAGTTTGGGAGGGTCTGACGATACTCAGTTTTGCCTACTACAAAACATTCTCCATCTACTTCAATTTTTTGGGACAACCCTTAATTCACAGTTACATTATATTGTTGTCAAAGTATACCACAACTAATAATATTATTGATAATTATGTAATCTAGGCAGAAGGCCTTACTATTTTGTGTGTCATTTCCATAGCTCATGAATCGCACAACACCACCAGTTCCAGGTGTCACTGCCGCTGACTGCCCAGAAATGGGCAACCTGTTCTGAGTCACGTTAAGTGACTGCACAACAAGACTTGCCAGGCGAGATCCATCACTTGTTTGCTGCGTCATCACTTCATCAGCAAAATGCACCGAGGGTGTAGGTCCATAATTTGGAGCAAATGATGACGGTGTAGGAGTGGGATCAGATGATCTTGAGGGTATGCTACTGATACCACTGCTGCTTTCGGAGCCATGGGTTGTGGACAAGATACCAGGAGTACGACCAGAGACACCAAGGGACACTGCAGGGGTGGATGTCAGATAGGTTGGCAGTCCACGACCAAAGAAAGAAGGGGCTCCTGCGGGCTAAAAAAGGACCAGTGCAAAATTAGATTTGGCTGCGACATTATACATGAATATGTAACAAACACTTTAATAAAGCAAGGCTATAAACAACTCCATATCAATCTAGAAGAGTCGGGCTCCATCCAATGACCTGACTTTCTATAGTTTAGCTAAAACCTTTCTTATGAATAATACATGCCAAGTAGATCTTTTACATTTTTATTGAAAACTCTCCCAAAGTAGCTGGTGGAATCTGGTTATTTGTCAACAAGGTTTACATGTAACTTGAAACAAGTAATGAACTTGAAATATATATTTTTTGTTTCATGACAGGGGCATTACTGGCATGAAATGCCCTTACTACATCATGATCTCTTTAGACCAAGAATTCCGCCTTCATTGTGAGAAAAATGTCATATGAAAGAAGATAATGTCTGAGTGTCATTAATTTCTGACAAGTTTTGAGAGTGTCAACAATCACATACGCTATAACTTCAGGGATGTGGTGGTTTGGCCTCTTGCTAATAACTTGGCTGGACCACTCCAATTTAATCTCTAGTTTCATATTATATGAATGACACCTTGTATGTTGAATAGGTTAAACAAAAAGGCCAAACCATACATGATACTGCTAGCAGACTGTATGTAACAAAATACAGCATACGGCAAACCAAAAGCAACTATCCGTAATATAAAGTATTTCTAGGTGTTGTGGTCAATTTTACCTGGCCATGTGATTGTTCAGTCAAAGAACTTTCACTGATGCTCAGCAAAAAGTAAAGAATGGCCCATCTGTTTTGAAGGACAGGCTGGAAATAATGAACAAGTACTTAGTAAATTTAATGGTTAAACGTTGCATTCAATTCCATATGTCTGCTTCACAATCTTAGCAACAAAAGGGGTTCTACATGTATGTTGTTACTACTGCACATTACTGTATGTGTTGTAGATTAAAATGTATCTTAAATCTTTAAGAAAGAGTACAAATGGCACCTTCTAAACAATCAAACTTGATTTTACTGCTGCTGTTTTACTTTGCTGTCTGATTTTGTTGCTACTCTAGTGCGAAGGTAGTGTATGTAGGTTGTAATGAAGTGTATGTAGGTCTAGCTTAGCTGAGTTAATTTTTTATGCTGTCATTTACTTGACTGTGGCAGTGTCCCACCAGAAAGTTCTTGCTACTTTGGCCACTGGGAACAGTAAACTATTTCTAAGACTAACAGATACTATGAGCAAAATTGCAATGATTGCTTGCGTGGCCGAGTGGAGATAACGTAATAATAAATAATAATAAACTTTATCTAAGTGTCTTACAACTTAAGCTCAGGAAGCTAATTGGGGACACAAAGGTGGACTTCAAAGTCAGAGATCAGGTGTTCAAATCTAGGTGAGTACATAATAATAATAATAATAATAATAATAATAATAATAATAATAATAATAATAATAATAATAAAGGGCATGGAAGAATTCCCGGCCAATTAAGCATCAGTGAACTACAAAAGATAACCTTGCTAGGTACAGCGCACATTTTGAGGAGGGTGCTATCAAGCTAAAAACTGGCTATCCCCTAGTGCCCCAGGACCATGGTTTGGTCTCGGCCCTAAGGACTCTAAGCAAACATTACATGAGGACGATAATAATAATAATAATAATAATAATAATAATAATAATAATAATAATAATAATAATAATAATAATAATAAAAAATCTGGGGGTTTAGGGTTAGGGGGGTTGATATGGGATCCTGGCAGGGTAGGGTAGGGTTTGAAACTGAGGTGGTGGGTAGTGTGCATGTTACTCTTTTTAAGAACCCCCTAAAAAGTGGAAAACAAAAAAAGTCTGGTTTGAAAAAATTTAGCCTACACTGTTTATTATAGGTTGAAACAAATCAATCTACAGTTGAAATCATTCTGACCCAAAATACATTTTAAACTAGAGATGCGTATCCTCACTTCAATCAGCAGGGGTACATGTGGTACATTGCAAATGTGAACTGCATGTACAAAGTCATGAGCTCAGTAGCTCTTGTTTTAGACTAAGATATATCTCTTCCTATTTGATCAATTTAAACCAGCGAAGTAAATGTGGGCCAGTAGATTCCCAAAGTTAGTGGACTGTTGACTATTGATTCCGTCAACAGATAACATCTTTAATACAGGACTGACAAGCTATACAGTGTATGTACAAACACTCACTGGCCTGCTCAAGTGAAGTTTGCTTATTACAAACTCTGATATGTATCTTGTTCTAGAATTGTATCAGAACTGCAAATAATCGTCAAGCCATCAAAAATTCTTCTGTATCTAGCAAAAT
Source organism: Orbicella faveolata (assembly GCF_042242905.1). Lineage (NCBI taxonomy): Eukaryota > Metazoa > Cnidaria > Anthozoa > Scleractinia > Merulinidae > Orbicella > Orbicella faveolata. The sequence continues at coordinate 25,740,613 of NW_028301553.1, forward strand.
TTTCATTACCAGTGGCTCTCTTATACTTGATAAGTAAGGTTAGTTTAGCTGGATTACATGGTGACTTAGTCAGACATTTAACATCAGTTGTCTGAAAAGTACATGATTAATTCACTGACTGATTGATTACCTGATTCAAGAAAACATTAAGTTATTAATAGCCATGTGGGCTATGAATCAATCACAATCACAATACACATATGTTATGCATCTTCAGGAGGTCAAAGAGGTGAAAATCAGTCATTCAAATGTATAAAATAAAGTTGATGTTAAAGCAGATGTCTTACTTGTGAGGCAAGCTTGCGGTACAACTCAGAAAAAACAGCAATGTCAACCTCTCTTTTCTCCTTGAGCACTACATTATAGAAAGGAAAAAAAATATATTAAAATAAATTAACTGAACTAAAAACCTACTATGGGAAAATTCACCAAAATTTAAACATCAAATGCAATTCGGCTTTAAATCTTTCTCCTGCCAACTAATTTTTTGACACTTTTCAACTTGAGTACTCTTAGTTCATAAACATTTAAGATACACTTAAACCAGGTTATGAACAAAGAGCACAAAGTTAGATTCCAAGATATTGTTTTATTGGTCCATGTACAACCTGCCAATGGTGCATTACACTCATGTGTTTTTAGCTCAGTTCCAAATTCTGTAAACACTACATACACGTACTCGTATTTCATGTACCACTGTTCCCCTTTTTTCCACTCCTCTATTAACCAGAAGGTACCTCGTGACAGGACTTGTGAATGGGCTCCACAAAACAAAAACTGCAGAGAGTACTCTGTTGGTTTGTCAAAGTCATTTTTTAAGCTTGACATTAGTTAAATTATGGTAGTTTGGGAGTGACATTCCCTATTTCTCAAATGAGATGAACAGGAACCTGAAGTCTGGTTTCTTGTGTTTCTCTGAGTTGTGTTTAATCCATACAAGGCAAAGCAAGGTTTATCATCTTTATCATGTTTCATATATTTGTACATGTGTTTCTTTAGATTTCAGTTTATGTACAGTTTTCAATTGTTGGATGCCATTATTTTCTTTATGAAACAGAAAACATCTTCCTTGTTTTTGCCTAGTTTAAGTGGAAGTCCAGGAGACAAGAAATAATATGGTCAACTCTGCATGTGCTGTGGGATGGTTTCCATAGCTTCTCCCGAGTTCTCCCAAACTTACATCCATGTTGTTATACCATGACCAGAATACAAACTGGGGTCTCATTACCCTTTTCAGCTGAGCAGGAGGGAAACTGGTTTTCACAGTCAGGCAAAACTTTTTGAACTGAACTCCTTTATAACAAAAAATGTTTCCTAGATGATCAAACCAGGCTGGCAAAATCATTCTAACAGTCAGTCAATTTGCCCAGTGCATGGCCCTTGATGAAACCCTTGCACAGAGCGCGACATTAACTTCTCAACTTACTAGCCTTGTGGCTAGTGACAACTTAGATGTTACTACCCAATTTTTTTTTTTTTTACTAGCCAAGTATTTTTCTTTGACTTACCCATTTACGTACCACACAGCGAAAAGTAAACAAACTTACATTTGCATACGTACTGAACTACACATGCCTGGTGACATAATGCATTAATGAAATTCTGATCTTTTTTCCGAGAAAAGCATTTGTCTCCCCTGAGGAAGACACTTTCAGTTTGGCCAATTTCATTTTGTTTACTAGCCAAAGTGGTTAATGGAAATCAAAAACCTACTAGCCAAAACTCAATTTCTACTAGTCTGTGGTTAGTTGGCTACCGTTAGTGTCGAGCCCTGTTGCACAAAGGAAAAGTTTCCTAGTACAGCTGTTGAATTGAGCACTTTCTTACTGGGTGTATTCTTAAGACACACTCTCTTCTTCTCTCTCTCCTCCTTTCCTCCAACTGGAAATGCAGCTTAGATTTGCTCATTTCAATTTTCTCAAGTCCAGAGGATATATGCAATATAAGGTAGCAGCCATGAGCAGAAACAAACAAATTAATTATTCTCAACCAAGTAACAAAATATATACATTTTCTTTTAATCCTTTCCACCACTCTGAACTCATCTGTGGCTACAGTTGGAGCAAAACGACTGGAAAGAATACACAAGACAAAATGAATCATGGTACAGAATAACTAACTACATGTATCATTTTCTTACAACTAATTGGTGACTGTATCAAAACCAAGTGAGAATAGATTTATAGACTGTTAAGGAAATAATCCTTGTTCATATAACTGGTCTTCAATAAAATAATCTAGAGTTCAGCAAGGACTAAACACCGTAAAATTCCAAAAGTAACAACACCCAGAAAGTAACATCAAAAAATTGTGGCCGCTAATAAATTCCAAAAGAAGTGATTCCCCACCCTCTTCCGCCCCCACCATTTTTGAAAATTCAACCAAATTTGAATTGTTTACAGCCTCTGGAGGTAATAAAATTAGGTGAACAAACTTTAAGATTGTTTCAAATTTACATCTTTTGTCTTGAAAAATGCCATTCATTTCAAGAGTAACTAGCATGTCCATCAAGACTGATTGGCGATTTTCACTGTTTGCTAGTCCTTATGTTGAATGCTGGCTATGTAAAAGGTTGATTTAGTGACAGGGTATTCTGATATCTTCGCATACCCTGATTAATATTGAAAGACTCTCAAGTAAATTTACAGGGCAAATTTAGAATGCACGTAGCTGTTTAGCCTGATGTTTCAAAAATTAAATATGGGTTATTGACCAAGCTTGTTCAGTCAAGATGTCTTGATATCGACCCAGTTATTTCTTTTCATTTGCTTGAAAGATTGATATTAATATATGCAGAGTTGTCATTAAGTTTTGAGTCAACTGTAGCCTTGGTCTTCACACCCATAACAAACTTATTGCCTTTTAGGTGAATTGCATCAACTCTAGTCAAGTTCACCCATAACATCAAAGGCCCATTAAACATACTCAGTTGTAACAGGTGTTATGGGTTACATCCCTTATTGACAGCCCTGATATATAGAGGATATTACATGGCTGGGCAGAGATACCAAATTTCTCTTCCAGTAAAAGAAGAGAAATTCAGTATCTTCAAGTGGCCAGGTAATGTGCTATTTATTATATGACCACTAGTGGAATGATGAACCATTTAACTCTTGCTGCAAAAGGCACGATTTGTTATGTTAAAGTAGCGATGTGATCTTTCCACTGTGAAGATAGAAGATCTCATGGTTTCACACGAGAGCTCACCTGGTATTTCATTGCTGTTTTTAAAATAAATTGTATACATTTTCTTGCGGGAAACAGTGGGTAATCATGAGCGGGCATTTTACTTGCCCAGGTGACCAATAACAACGCAAAATTTGGTACATTCTTCCTACTTACTCACCTAGCCATAAAATATGCACTGTTAATTAAATAACTCCTGTCAAAAAACCACTCGACTCACACAGTGGCTATCCTGCATCCCACTTTGCTTTGGTTTATGACCATGCAAATATCAGTCTTGGTAATAATAACTGATCCATTACCACATATTATTCATGAGCCGTTTAATGACATCTGTAAACAGCAGACTGCGGACCGCAGACTGCAGAATATCATATCCCCATTTCCATTAGCGAGAGTTAACCATAACAGGCTAAGATGAGCGCTATTCAGGCTAACCTGAGTGATATTCAGGCTAAACTGAGCGCTATTTAGGTCTAAATGAAGTCTGCAGTCTGCAAATGCCATATACCGTCGATAAACAAATGACTATTACATCAGATAGAATGTAAACTAGAATAAAATAAAAATTACCTACCTTCCCACAACTCTGAGAGCATACTGGTAGTGCTGGGATATTTCTAGTGATTTGTTTTCATTAAGAAGGAAAAGCAATTATTATACTTAATGAAAAAGACATGTACAAGCTTAATTTAAGCTCATTAAAAATAATAATACTCTGAAATGTAAATCCCTGCACTCAATCTATCGTACCTTTCGAATCACTTTCTTTTCTCAGAAGTCGGCAGCATAGCTTATGCAGAAGTGCTGTTGGGGAACTAGGATCGTCGATCGATGATTCTACCATTTTTAGATAGTCTCAAATGTTAAAAAAATCCACAATTGATATTATATTTTGGAGGGGTTTGTTGTCGGCCATCTTGAAAACTGCGCGCCAAATATTAAGACGCAGGCGCGTAGCCTGCATAAGATAACCGCTGATATTATCTCTGAGTATTGCTGACGCTTACTATTAACCGTCGTCGGGGTCCATCGACGCTCGTTTCTGCGGCAGGCGTTCGTCAGAGTAATTTAAATAAAGGTAAATTAACTGCCGTAGGGTGTTTGTGAAGCTGACTTCCCTAGCGTTAGCCCGTCAGAACATAGTTAGTGGAGGGGACTATGGTCAGAGAAATTCAATATGGCACCTCTTCGAGTGAAATAATTATTCCACGTTTTCGTACTAAAGCGATAGAGGACACAAACGTCTAACGCCTAACCTGAAACGGCCGTTTGCGGTTTGCCGTCAGCATGAAAACGCTGGTGCTTTATGTCTCTAATAATACCTCGGTCAACTTCAAGTTGATAAATAGCGAAGTGATGCGCTCTTGACTGCAGTCACTACCTTTCTAAGACTTGCTACAAGTCGACCTTTGCTGATCCTTCGCTTATGAAACCAACATTCCAGAGAAGCATTATTGGAAAGGATTTTTAGAAAGTCCATCCCTTTCTTAGCAGTTTGTTTAGTATAACGCGCAACGCGCGTGATACACGGGCTTGAAGCGCCGGGGCAAGCGCAGATTCCGAGAAAGGAGCAACGAAACATTTTAGTTTTAGTCTCCTCCGGGCCCGGGGGGAATAAATGAATGTTACTCTGCCCTAAAAATTTGACCTTTTATTCCTTGTTAAGTCTTTTAAGACGTTATCCATGGTGCTCCGCTGGTTCGTGTAGCGCAGTAATGCGAAATAAAGACTTCGACAAAACCGCTCCATCTCTGTTCGTTAGTCTATCAGGGAATAATTATTTTCCAAAACAAACAACTCCATTGAAAGCGCTCTTCCCCTCGCGCGCGACGTGCGCTTCGCGCTTTCCTCGCTTTCGCCTCTGTTCGCCTAAAATTACCCCTGTTCTGCGAGCTAGTTGGACAGCGGATATTCCGAACGGGCAAGAAAGCGCCACGCTCGTTTGGGTAGCCAATCACAGCACAGGATTCGGTTCACCTTGCCCGCTCACGGATCTAGCCATATAATAAAGTGAAGTTAACTTTTATAGCGCCATAAGCCATGTTACTGGATCATTCTGAACGTCAGATTCTGATGTTCACCTCTGGAAGAAACAAGAAATTATCAGGGCAGTTTGGGTTCCGCAAGGCGACGATATCGAGCTCAGAAAAAAAGTTTCTCGAACTTTCCAAAAAGACCTAACCTGCAAATACAGTCGCCTCTAGTCACCTAAGGCTGGTTTTGGGCACGACATATAAGGGCAAAATTTGTGCAGTACAAAATAGTAAGACTTCGACAACCATACAAACTAACACAACAATTTTATTATCAATACCCCGAATTAAGAATCGATGCAAATGAAACTACCTTAAGTCGATTTAATTACAAATGTATTCCTACTAGAATGTATTAACAATATTGCCTAATTACTATAAATTGCTTAATGCAATAATACTACAAAAACATAACATATTTCTAGCACTGTATAATAGTGAGTAATCCCTTTCACACCAACAGTCAACACTAGCTTACCACGAATTTGTGTTTAAATCCGTACGATATTGCTTAAAAAGGAAAGTTACTAAGCGATATTTTCGTGCTGCACTGCTCGATATAAAATACGAGGCGGTTGAAATTCAAAGATTACGGGATTTATTTTGGGTGGAAGTGTTTGCTTCTCAACAAAATTTGCTAAATTAAATGTAAAATACTTTCAAGTTGACCTTGACCACTCTCGACATTGAAAGGGTTTAAGTAGTACTGCTACCAATAACGGTGTTTTAAGATAAGAATGACCAAAGACCTTATATAGAAACAAAAGGCCATTTTACAATTGTGTGCTTAATTACCTGGTCTATGAATACAAGCGAGGCTGGAGGTGACCTTGCTTTTCTCATTCAAATGCCAGCTAGTTAGCACGAGAACAACTCGATTTACACAACAAAAGCAGCGAGGTCTTTATCAAAACAAGGTTAACTGAAGCCTCGCTGCCATTCAAAGGCCAGGTCACTTAACAGACAACTGTAAAATGATCTATTTAACATGTTGCCACAAGAGTGTGTGGTCGGAAAAATGTAAAGGTACCTGAACCAAACTGAAACAGTGAACCGTACAGTTTTCCTCCTCGCTCTTGTCTATTATCCTCAATATCCCGTGGGTCGAGTAGTTTTCTAAATATTAGTAACGACTACGGCCAGGTTTCCACAATTTGGTTGCTCTGCTCACGACTCCAGAAATTCTAGATTACTTGTTTTACAAAATATACAAGCAAAGGAAACAAGTGTTCTGTAAAATCAAGCGTTTCCAAGAGATCTCGTCTTCATAAAACTTGGAAATTTACGAAGGAAAACGCGTTATCTAGGAGAAAATTGACTCGACTCCATGCTATAATGGCAGAAAAGATATCCGTCAAATGGCCTTAAACCTTAAATAAACACAAGTGATGAGACCTTGATTCATAGCCTGAATGCCAATTAAGATTTTGTATTATTACGCCACTGGGGCAACAAGTGCCGTTTTTGGATCTCCTTGTCTTCGGAGGCCTTCTGATTGCAAACGGTAAATTTGTCATGCGAGCTTATTTTTAAAAGAAAAAAAAAAAATTCGTTACATTTCTTAGTAGCTGAAACTAACGTAACTGATCACAAATGGTCTGTTTCACGGGCTTTAAGGACTATTACCAGCTTCTTCGTCACCGTTGAGCAAAACACGATAACTTCAAGAGCAATTTGTTTTAATGATTCAATCACTACACTGAAGTAACGAGATTGAACGAAGTTAAGATTCAGTTTAGACATCAAAATTAACTTAAGCCTTGACACAAGGTTATTCAGAATTACCTCGCGAGGTGTATAGGTTGCAGTTGGCGCCACTATGTCATCTATGCTTTATAACTACACTATCTAAGTTGTCCAAGCCAAAATTGATTCTCGTTACTACCAAATAGAACAAAAAGACTTCTCCAAGCAATTCAGAGACAATCACCTTGGCAGTCCTTACTTGGGCAATCACGCAATATTTCGCTGGGTTGCATTACCACCCAGATAACCGCTACCAAAACTCGGCTCCTACAGACAGTAAAAAAAGTTTAATTTTAACCATTAGTCCTTGTCGAATGAACACTGTTATTCTTACAATCTAGGACTGTCTCTGTGACATCTGCTGCGACGCTCTTTGTAAGTGAAGTGGAGCGAACGCCAGGTTTTTCTTTATTGGTAACATTCTCGGGAAGAAGGCATGACGGCGTCTCTTCTTCTTACTCGCCTCTCGGTAGCAAACGGAACAGCGGCTAACACGGCTTAAAAGATTACCAGGTTTGAGGGTCTCTGGTGTCTGGGCGACAAACATCTGGTCGACAGTAGCGAGCCAGAAGCTGTATTTATTGGCAAAATAGTGGCAAGTACCACGACCGTGGCACTCAAAGAAGGGATTGTGGCGGAATGTTCTGAGGCACGAGCCAGGAGAGGAGAGCGATTGACCACTTCCGCTACCACCAGCTCCAGTGTGCTGCCGGGAAAAACAGCCAAAACATTAGACGCAAGACTAGTCAACAACAAAAACAAGCAGATAGGATACAGATCAGGAAAATTACAATAGAGAATCACTCAGAATGAGGCAATGGGCTGGAGAAATATCCTGCAATAAACAGGATGGCTAATATAACATTTTTGTTCTTTCAAGAGAAAATGCTGACATCGGTATTTTTGTTCGAGATTCAAGGTTAATTATCTCTGATTATCTCTCAAGGCTAATCATCTCTCTGGGCTACCCCCACTTTTTTGGATACAAAGGTGTTTTCGTAAGATTAGTACCACGTGGAAAAAGTAGATCTTCCCTTGCTAAGATCTACTTTTTCTACATGGTTCTAATCTTGCGAAAAGACCTTTGCATGTAGTAGGTACCGTCCTTAAAAGCACAGTTTCCAGCATTACAGAGTGCGACATTCCTTTTGGTAATCACATGATCTTGTCTTCAAAAGTAAGATGATGCATCAATATGACCGTTTCGCACTCAATTTCACTTTTCTGCACTGATTAATTGCACTGATTTGGGATTAATTGAAATATTCTTAGCCAATCAGAATACAAAAATTGTTGCTTGTGGATTGCTTTGTCCGAAATCAATAAAAAGGAAGCCGGAAACTTGTTCTTCCGATATTTTTAGGCTTCATCAAGTGGCATCAAAGAGAGAACATTACCATCAGGAAGCTGTATCCGTTCCAAATGGGTTGCCATCCAGCAGGACAATCTGGGATGTTTGTGGATTGACTATGAGTGGCGACAACAGGCCCAGGTGCTTCACAGACAGCGCATCTACTGATGAAAGGCTCGACAGCAGGGGCACTAATAGGCATCATTGGGATTTGTAGGTCCGTTGTGAGCCAGTAGCTGTAGTCATTTCTAGAGGCGTAGTAACACTGTTCGTTGATGTTACAGAACAGGTATGGCATGGTGGTGAATCGTCTTAAACACGAACCCGACGCACCAAGGTCCTGGCCGTGTGAAGTATCATGACCCTGGACATACAGCAAACTGTAGCCCGTCCAGAGTCTTGTCAGATTCAGTGGACAGTCAGGTATTGATGTTGACTGGCTGTGAACAACCATATGGTAGCCTTCCCCAGTTGCCGATTGTCCTATGACGCCCGTATTGCCAGGGGTACCAGATTCCCCGCGCTGACCGGGGAAACCAGCACCGCCTCTCTTGCCGGGGACACCGGGTTCCCCAGGGATCCCTCTAATGTCTGACGGCAAGCCAGGAACACCAGCATCGCCCTTAGGGCCAGGAACAAAGCCACGTGGGCCTAAAACAAAAAATAGATGTCACGTCTTTACTTCGAGCACAACCAAAATTACTTCAGGCCTCAGTTGTTCGTGGGCTGGACAACACTATCCACTGGATAAATCGCTATCCAGTGGATAAGTGTTATTAGCAAAATAAACCACGCTATCCGCTGGATATTTAGTGATTTATGCAGTGGATAACGTTATCCGCCTTTCGAACAACCTAACCCGGGTCAGACCAATTAGACAGGTCTGTCGTCACAAGTGGCAAAACGTACCTTGAGGTCCTGGTTCCCCTGTGGGTCCCTGTATTCCTGGTGTACCTGGAAGTCCATCGTCACCTTTGGCTCCCTTTAGCCCTGGGGTAGTTGTGTCGTCACCAGGGTTACCTTTGGGCCCAGCCTCTCCCGGATCACCATTTCTTCCTGGAACACCAGCGGTTCCGTTGTCTCCTGCAGAGAAAAGAGTTAATTACCCGTGTACAAATCATTTCTCGCGAGTCAAGGCACGACTATCAAGAACAAGATTTGCTTGCAAAATACCTCGGGCAGAATCACCTTTATAATGAGACTCATGCAGACTCTCACAAAATATTTCCGATAGGATACAGAAAGAAACTAAACTGGAGTGATTACCAGGCTTAAAAGAAAACCCTGCAAGGACCAACAAGATTTATTTCTAAGAATAATTTTATCACTCAAAAAGAACAATTCAGTTGGGAAGGCAAATAGCCACGGCTTAACACGAGCTAAACTACAGAACATAGGGCCACTTTTAACCATCCACCGAACAAGCCGACTCGTTTGGCTCGTTTGCTCCTTTGTCATCCACTGCCGAGCCAAACGAGCCACCAAATATAATATAGATTATTCCTCGTTCTTTTTGTTCCTTTTCTTTCCACTGCCGAGCCAAACGAGCCACTAAATATATGCACCTTCAAAAGTGACCCTGTATTGTGTAGTTGCTCCACAACTACTTCCATCAGTGTCTCCTTTGTCAACCATGAACTTGCCATGCTAACTTATTGGCCTGTTTTCTCGCAATTTTCAACTCCTCAAATATTCAACTTGTTACCATAACGTTTATACATTAAGGCATCAAGAAGTATCATTTAACATTATACTTAAGATTGATCAGACAACAGTAACATGTTTGGGCCACTGCTTTAACCTTTCTAACCTTCCTTTCATTGAATTTATCATTGATCAAACAACAGCAACAAGTCAGTTCCACCACTTACCTTTCGGGCCTTTTTCTCCTGGAAATCCGTTGAATCCTGGTAGGCCCACCGTGCCCTGGACACCTTTCGGACCTATCGGGCCCATATCACCTGCATCACCACGAGCCCCGTCTTCGCCTGCTGGTCCCTGCTCACCAGGGGCCCCGGGAAATCCGGGGAGGCCACTATCACCAGTTGGGCCAGGAAGGCCTTTCTTTCCACCCAATCCACTTAAGCCTTTCGCACCTGCAAAATAATAACACATTTCACTACTTCTAAGGAAACAATGGTTTGACCGATATCACATTTCACTGATAATTGATATTTTAAATTAAAGTGAAATGCAGGTTCATTCGTTCTACATTTATCTTGTTCAATCGCAAGTTTACAATATTAAAGAACATTAAAGGCCGCTCAAAAAAGTGTCCAGCACGTTTCCAAGAACTTCTTTTTGACAGGTCAATACTACTGCTGTTTATCAAGCAATGCGACAATAATTGAACTATCAATGGTAATCTTTATGACAAAACAGGTTGACATAGCAACAGTACAGCTAGTTTAAAACACCCTGAATTTTAACTTTAACAGCTTAGAACTCAAAACGAGCTTGATGACCCCCATTTTGTATTATCCAATTGTGATAAGAATGATAAGATGGAACTTTTTCCAAAGTTTAGTAACTTTAGCTTCTCGAGATAACTTCCCAAGTGCACCATAACTCGATGATGCACAGCTAAAAGCAGGAAAATATTGTTTTACAACAGCCAATGGAAACAAATTTGCGACAAGAGACCACTCGCGTGCAAATAATTGTTAACAAGTGAAAGAAGAAAAAAGTGAAGTTTACTTTCCAAAGTTTACGTATACTGAGTTTGATAGCGCGGCTTTGCAAGCTATGTCATAATTAACAAATGGTAAACGCCATAGCGTGTACTATTGAGTTATAAATGCACGCGGGAGGTTGCTAGGCACGAAAGAAGCGTAAGAGTCGCACGAGGCGATAGCCGAGTGCGACTCTAGCTTCTTGAGTGCTTAGCAAACCTCGCAAGTGCATCCATAACTCAATAGTGCACGCTATGGCGTTTACCATTTGTTTTATAACGTAACATTGAGATATTGGAACAACAGAAGTCCTTTTATTGAGCTACATCACAAAAAAATGTTCGTGTAGTCTTACATGACAAGAGAAAACAAGCGCGCGAAAATTCATTCATGACAACCGACTGCACACCAGTAACTCGATAAAGTTTCGTCTTCACACCACTGTGAAGACAGTTTCGCATTTCTGGAAGAAGGATGTCGGCCATTACTTTGGAAACAATGTCTGTCAAAAGATTTGCTTTGTAAATATTAGCACACACGTCAGCAGCGTACACCCATGGGCAAATAGTAGACGCCAAATTATAAATTTCTTAGAGTGTTTTCGAGTATTCTGTACAACGTTCCGCAGGAAGTCAAGTCACTGTATTTTCTCATCCCCCTGTTTTTAAATGCACTAAATCAAAGTGTTCTATGTGCAAACTCGTGAACTTGGTCTGTTTTCATATGGGGTTTTGACTCCTTTACAGATCGTCCATATGGCTTATTTATTTTTTGTAGTCATTCAATTGTAATAAATAAATAAATAAATGAATAAATAAATGAATAAATAAATGAATAACTGAATGAATGAATGAATGAATGAATGAATGAATGAATGAATGAATGAATGAATGAATGAATGAATGAATGAATGAATGAATGAATGAATGAATGAATGAATGAATGAATGAATGAATGAATGAATGAATGAATGAATGAATGAATAAATAAATAAACCTGGCATTACTCTTTTTATGAAAAAAAAAAACCCCACACACACTAAATTATGTATTAAGGAAGAAAAATGAGAATAGGGCTGCAAAGCAGCCTGAAGAAAAGATTGAAAATTACGAACAGACGAAGTGGGGAATATATGGATAACAAATGGTGGGAATTTCACAGTTAGCGCTACTAAATTAGGATTGCGTTACACTTCGTGAACACTATAACAAAAGCAACAGCCAAAGCTTCTTCAACAGAGAATAATCATACCGACTGGAAACTTGAACAATGATCATTTCTCCGGACTTCATGCCACAGCAGAAAAGTAATTTAAAAACTGTTTACCAACACAACAATACAATGTGAAAAGATAGAGCGATTTCCAGTGAGTGTCGAATGTAATCAGGCAATTACTTTGGTTTTGGTTTTACTACGGCTTGAGATTGGCTGAGTAATCTAATTGGTAAGTAATGAGTTTGGTTTCGGTTTTACGACACTCAGTTGAAAACCACTGTATAACCCAACTTTTTCGTGACTTGATCCCCCCAAACGTTTGGTGCCCAACTGCTTTCATTACTTCATACCTCTGGGTCCAGGATCTCCATTTTCGCCGACCATGCCGTCCAATCCAACTGGGCCTGGACTTCCTGCCTCACCCCTTACGCCCTTAAGACCTTTGATTCCATCTGGTCCTCTGTTTCCTTTAGCGCCTTTTTCACCGTCTGCTCCAGGATCTCCACCAACTCCTGGATCACCTGGGAGCCCTGGCAAGCCTGGATCACCTGGATTTCCTGGTGTCCCTGCATTACCGGGGTCACCAGTATTCCCTGTGTTGCACAGAACAAAGCATGTCTAGTCATAAACAAGACAATTTATTTAAACGTTTATAGTTAACTAGCATCTGTTATGTCGCACAAAACAAAATATGCACAACGTTCACAATTCATCATTACATTGTCTGAGCAAGTACCATTAGGCCATAACGAACACCTGTTGAACACTTGTTGTAAGGTAGCCACATGCCACAGAATTGTGCTGTCTAAATTGGCCCTAGAAATCCAGACAATTAACTTGTCCACATCTACACCCAACTCTGTAACAATCATCATTTGCATGAAATCCAGACAAGTCTATCTTAGGTACCGATATGCGTTCTCCTCCTACACTGCAGCAATCATGTATTTGCTTAAAATCCAGACAGTCTTTAACAGGACTATGCACACCACGGTACCTGTGCAATAATGGGTGATATGCTTTAAGTCCACCCGAGACAGTCTTAAACTGGACTGTGCACACCACCTGTGCAATAATGGTTAATTTGCTTAAAATACAGACAAGACAGTCTTTCACAGGATTGTTCACACCACCTGTACCATGATGATTTGTTTTCTTAAATTTCATAGCTAGCTACATACCACGTTCGCCAGGAGGTCCTAGAGCTCCAGGTTCTCCTTCTCTGCCTGCATCGCCCGTGACGCCATTCAGTCCAGGCATACCAAACTTTCCAGGAACTCCAGGCTCTCCTGGGTCGCCACCTGGAATCACAACACCTTCTGCTGGGGGTGGCCCCGGGTCACCCTTCTGTCCCTTGACTCCAGGAACACCTACAAAAAGTAATTCAATCATAATTAATAAAAATAATAAATCAATACATTGATTCTGAAACACTTAAGACACCAATAGACTTGCCTTTTGCAAGGTCTATAGATCAACCGGAATGCATTATATAGGTAGTAATTTAGTTCATTCGTTCGTTTGTGCGTTCATTCGTTCATTCATTCAGTCAGTCATTTAATGTCAATAATACGGAGCGCGCTTGTGCAATCACCTGGGTCAGAGGTCCGTGTTTAAAGTGCTTGACAACACATATAATAAAATACTTGACGTAATCCAAGATGGAGCTAAAATGGTACACGAGGTGAACAATGAAATATCACCGCTTGGTAACACAGGGCAGCTAAGATTAGACTGAGTTCTCCGAACGTTAAACTCAACAAACGGTAAAATTCTGTTGTGGCATTAAGTCAACTTACCAGGTGGTCCAGGTTCACCAGGTGTGGTATTCCCAGGGGCGCCTTGGCTGCCAGCGTCACCAACAGGTCCGGGAAAGCCATCGAAGCCTGGCACCCCATCTACTCCGTTGCTCCCAGGCTTTCCTTTTTCACCTGGCAGGTCAGGTCCAGGATCACCAAAAGGACCTAGACACCAAAAGAAAAAGAAATCATGGGTGCACAGCAGGAGATAATATTTTGATGAAAATTGATCCTGTTAAAGGTATGTTATTGTCAGACAGATTCTAAATAGATTGTAGTATAGTTCCACTGTCTTGGAAAGCAATCTAAAAATGATTTACTGATGAACTCCAAGTTAATGAAGAAAAATAATCACATTTATTACATCTCTCAGACACTACGCGTGCTGTGATAGGTCAGTTAAGTGTGCCATCTTCTACTGTATGGCCCCTAAAATTTAAAGCTGATTTTGTTGCCAAAATACCGTAGAATTCCGAAAGTAACGGCCCCCGTTACTTTTGGATTTAGCAGGCAAAAGGGGCCGCTACTTTCGGGTAGCCGTTATTTACGGGTAGCCATAACTTTCGGATGGTTAATAACGTTTGCACAGTAATAGTCGTTTCAGACAAAGCGGACGTGTAACACAAGAAATCAAACGTTCCGTTTATGCATGTTTCCAACTACCCACATAAACAAAGCAGACTGCACAAACCAAAAGAAGGCTCTAAACCCGTTGGTACTATAGGTCGAAAGTATGATGATCGCATTATATCGCAATGAATTTATCATTTGACTCTGCCTCTAGACAAATACAGCTTATAAATCATAGTTTCATTAAAATTTTAGTCAAGTTCGAAATAATATCACAGATAACACTCTTCAAGTCTATGTTCAGTCCTGCATTCAGGCTGTTCCGCGGCATGATCCACGCTTGAGAACAGAGACTTTCTCTTTTAGTGAGTTCTTCAAAGGGCCGCTACTGCTACTTTCGGGGGAACCGTTACTTTCGGGGAGCCGTCGTTTATTTATTTATTTATTATTTTTTTTTTTTTTTGGGGGGGGGGGGGCGTTACTTTCGGAATTCTACGGTACGGAATTAAAGTAACCACAATGGAGACACTAAAGACAAAATTGTTTAAACAGTGAATTTATATTGTACCTTGAAATCTCTCAATACTCTAACGGCATTTAATTTGTTTACCTCTGCCAAAACTATCCCAAAACTAAATATGAAACGAAATGGAAATTTCAAATATAAATTTTAATAATTAACTGTCATGGTTTATGTTCTCCACACGACATCAAATTTGGTCATTTTATAATGTTGTTTGCAGAGGATAACAAAGAAATGTACCAAGAATTATAACACACATGTACAGCCATTGTACTCCACACTGAAACTTTTGTTTTTCGACGTTCGTATTGCCGTTGCAGTTGTGATTTTCTTAAACTCGACCCCTATGTTGTGATTTATTGCCAAGTGTTCTCAACTTTCATAGCAAGCAAATGTTTAAAATTTTCACTTACATTAAATTATGTATTAGGACGTGCTTACAACTTACAACGATTTCCAATTGGCTTATTTTGCTATTGACGTGCGTCAATCATTTCAAGCTGTTCCGAATAGAAATTGTTTCCCGAACTCGTAAGATACAAACAGCAGAGATATAATAAATATTATATTAACCAAACTATGAATTAATTTGCAGAGTTTGCAAAGTTACCAAATAATTGTGTACGCGCTTGCACAGGATTTTAAGCTGACAAATAGACAATATAGTTATTATTTCAAAATACAACAAAATACACCCTATCAGACACAAAAAAAAAAATTTGAAAAGCACCTTGGATGCCCGGATCTCCAGGAAAACCAATTACACCCTTTGATCCTGGCAAACCACGAACGCCATCATCACCATCCATTCCTGGAATTCCGCTAAGTCCAATAGGACCAGCATCACCTTGAAGAGAATAAAATTAATTGTCATTCATTAGTAAAAATCTACTGGCATTCTATCACCTTGAAGAGAATAAATTATCATTCATTAGTAACTATCACAAATGCCGGCCATTTCCTTATTAGCTGTGCTACTCTCTATCAATTCTGTTGCAGATACTGAGTAGCGTAGCAGTGTGCCCTTGTTAACAAAATGACGGCCGCCTCTTTACGTTTTCGAAGTGTCTGTGAAGAGGATTGACATAAAGTTTTGAACGACTAGCAGATTTATACTGAAACAATTAGATATTCACTCTCAGTTTTTATGAGTAGTAAACAGTTGACGAGTGTGCAGCTCGATTCAACTATTAAGCAATTAGATTATGAGCTCAAGATTTCTATCGCGTGATTACATTGCTCGCTCTCGATTTCTATCCATGATAGTTGACTTGGGCTGCGCCCTCGTCAACTATCAAGGATAGAAATCGAGAGCGAATAATCTAATTGTTTTAGTATAAATCTACTAGTCGTTCAAAACGTTATCTAAATCCTCTTCACAGACACCTCGAAAACGCAAAGAAGCGGCCGTCATTTTGTTAAAAAGCGCACACTGCTACGCTACTCACTATCTATCACAGAATAGATAGTGAGTAGCATAGCCAATCAGAGAACGGCATTAGTGATAGGGTTGTCGTTCTTAATTAACCCGTTTTTTTTGTGTGTGTGTGTGTGTGTGTGTGTGTGTGTGTGTGTGTGTGTGTGTGTGTGTGTGTGTGTGTGTGTGTGTGTGTGTGTGTGTGTGTGGCATGACGCGACTTAGATCTTGTTTTGTTGTTGTTGTTGTTGGCATGATGGGACCTATTTTTCTGGGATGCTATTTCCTTGTAAGTTATCCTTTAGCATGATTGCTGTAATAATTGTCTGGGACATTAATAATAACATTCATAATCTTGGGTGGAGAGGGGCACTGTCTAAGTATATAGTGTGTTGTCCAAGAACAAAACCCACTAATCCTGCCAGAGTCCAGTTTGTTCGATAATAACTAACCAGCGCTGTGTCCCCTCGCCTAATGACACAATAAAGGGAAACATAAACACGGGAGCACATTCAGTTAGTACCTGGATCACCATTGGCTCCAGTCTCTCCACGAGGTCCAAGTGGTCCTATAGGCCCTGCATCTCCCGTGTCTCCTGTAAACCCAGCTGCTCCTTGGAAGCCGTCATCCCCCTTAAGCCCGTCAAGTCCATTCAAACCTGGTTCTCCGGGGGGGCCTGGGTCACCAGGATCACCTCTGACTCCTTTTGAGCCTGGTGTTGCTTCACCTGAAAATGACAACACAACACGACTGCTGTGACAACATTGTTTGCGTCAATTTTGCAGTGAAGAATCAGGACACATACAAGCTGTAATGTCCAGTTTGGTGCCATTGTTGATCTCTACAGAACAATAGTGTTATTCTCCTAATTTTGATTCCTATAACACTGATTGTTATGATGATTGTTATACATTGAATTATTCGGCTTCAGCTGATAACCCCTACCTCGACCTGGATTATTCTGGATATCACAAAAACCTCATCCAATAATTGTTAAACATATGTGAGAAGTAAATGGTAGTTCAAAATAATATCTCCTATGTTAATTGTCACACTATTGTTATAAAATAGTACACATCATTGTTGAGTCACATTTTGCCAGCAAACCATAAAGTAAAACTGAGCAAAAAGTGTTAAAGGGTAAGTGTCTTAATACAGAATATAGCTGGAATTAACTGTATACCTACAACTTAGGGTAAGAAGAATCATCCAAGGGATACAAACAATATCAAAGAGGGCTGAAAATGTCCGAAGCCCACTTTCAAATTTCAAGTCATAAAAGCAAACTAACCACAAGGAGGATACGTTATGCTGTATAATTATAAGGATATACAGAATCCCAAGAGGACTTAAAAAAGTTCAAGCTTAACAAATGTTTTATCCTGTCTCATCCTCCCTAATCAAAAGACCTATGCCTGGGCTGCCTCGTGTAAGTTGTTTAATGCAAAGAAATCCACTGCCAAACCAAACAAGCATAATGCAAGCGTAACGCTAGATTAAGTAGACAGGATACGTTTTCACTTTCGTTAATTTTACGAATAAAATTCAATCTGCCTCCATCTGGCCTAATTCGACTCTTACTGGAAATTAATTTCATAGGTTTACACCTGTTTGCTTGCTCTCAAAAAGTGCAAATTATATGATAGTTTTTAATTGGCTCATTGTAATCCCTGGATTTTTCCTGTCTTTGGGTTACATTTCGCAAAATATGCGCTTTTAGAGGTTAGTTTTTAATCCAGTCATTGTCATCTTTAGATTTTTCTGCATCACTGAAACCCGTCACTTCAACGTTTTAAGCCTGTTATTTGTTGTCAAATTTGGTTTAAACACAAGCGAGTTGCGTGAACCGAGGGCTCGGACGCTAACAAAATAAAATGCTAAAAACAGCTTGTCACAAATAGCTACAACAGCTTGTGTCTTCAAGGTCTACATCCCAGTCCCCGTGAAAAATAGTGACTCGAATCTGTAGAGCAGGGTTGAAACTTGCATTTCCAAAATAAATAGCAAAATCAATTGCAAAATCAATAGCACCAAACGTCAATTCATCGGCGGTTGTATCCCTGTCTTTTATAGATCTTTATAGTCAAAACTGATTAACCCTCAAATTGCCAGAACCGCCCTTTACAGGTATCTCACATTAGGAACGCAAAGAACGGTTACACAAGAATGTCTTATACAGGAATGCACCAAAGTCATATCCATATCCTCGTTGCCTGGTGTCCGTGTCCACATGACTTTGGTCACGTGGACATGAGGCAAAACCTGGAAATGACAGAGCTTCCAATTCCCTGTCTGAGATGTGCCTATAGGGAGTCATGGTAGTTGTATTCATCATCTTAGACCGGATATTCGTTTTGATGAATGCGATTACCATGATTCCCTGCAGGCGCATTTCATAGGGGGAATTGACCATTTGATCACTGAAGATTTCTAACACTGCAACACTTAAATACTCCAATTTGTGGAGTTTTTTAATGTAAAAGTAACCTTTGGTTAGTACGGACCAAGAGCAGGTAACATTTTTGCTAATGGTCAACCACTGGTCAACATTATTCTATAATTTAGCCATTGAATGTTACCATAAATCAACCAATAGGAATTTGCATTAGATTCAACTAAACAACAGCTGTATAACATGGTTCTTTACTGAGTGACGTTCCTACCTGGTGGTCCTTCATCGCCTTTAAATCCTTTATCTCCCACCATGCCTTTAGGGCCTGGAGGTCCTGTCTGACCAGCTGGACCTGTCGGACCTTGGTTGCCGAACATCCCAGGGAGACCCTCAACACCGACAATCCCTGGGATTCCTTTAAAACCTTTAGGTCCGTCCCTGCCGGGTTCACCTACCGGTCCTAAAGAAAAAAAGTACAACTGGGCTGCAGTCATCAGGGTGTCATCATACTCAAAAACAATGATCCTATCTTACACATTGGAGTAAACTACAATTGATTATTAGCGTTGTACAGTTGTACACTTTCTCACATCAATAATAAAATTCTCATATGATACTCATTGTATAATAGAGTAGTACTTCCCAGTAGAATTGTTCGAGTAGTCACAGTTATAATCTACTCAATTATATGGTCCTAATATCATTATACCAAAACGTTTTAACAATAATATGACCCCCTGAATGAAGAGATAAAATTTCGTTGACACAACAATGATAATGACAGCAAATAAACAACCACAACATTGCTGGGTTGTAAAAGCGTTATTGAGCCCATATATTCTTCAAAATATTTGGGGATTCTAAATCTAAATTAATCAGAAAGATTTCCCTGAACAACAAGCTCCAAGTAAAGTAAAATCTTTTTTCTCGGTCTGCCAAATTTTATGGAATTTCACCAAAGGAAATGCGAGAACATTCACTGGCAACCCATGCATTTTCCTTGGAAACTAAAGAGAGCCACCTTAAGATGCTGGCTGGAAGACCACTCTAAATTTGTGTGTGTGTTTTACTTGTGATCTCTAAGCTCTCTTCTTGCATTCTGCTGAAATCTGCAGAGTAAAGTCAGAGAGGGAGAAAGAAATCAGGGAGTTCAGTAACATACATACCTCTGCAGCTCTTTTCTACTGTGGTCCTGACCAGTCCTAGAAGTTCATCAAAAGTTTTTGGGGTCAAAATGTCTTCCGGGCTATCTACTAATGTAGACAGCTGATTCCTATCAACACTCCCAATACCAATTGCAATTACTTTCACTCCCAGATCTTTGATTGGTTGAACAGCATCAACAAGGGGTGTTTGATCAGGAGCAATATCAGTTCCTGTTTGATTACCATCTGTTAGCAGGACCATGACCTAAGAGGTGGGAGACAAATCATGATACCATAAACATTCGAAGATATTAATTAGCTCCTTTAACTTCAGGTAGAAACTAATCCTGTCCATAACTGAAGTCCCCGAGGAAAAGCAAGCTCAGTTAAACAGCATTTGACTTGTTTTACTTGTATCATTGGACATCCCCACTAGAAATTCAGTCTTGAATTTATTCAGTCCACTATAAATTCAATCTTGATCAGATCAGATCAGATCAGATCAGATCAAATCAAATCAAGACTTTATTTATCCATGGTAAAGATTAAAGCTATATGCTTATGGGGCCGTGCACTAAAATAAAAGAAAAAATAATCAACACTGTAACCTACTATTACTACAATTAATTCAAAAATATGTTTTTAAAAAATCATACAATTAAACCTTCTATCTACAATTACTAAATCCTCTTTTTACCGTTCCCAACCTCCCCCTAATCTTAACTCTCCTGGGAGTCTCATCACAAGATTATATTCTGGTTGCTATTTAAGTTCGCTTCCCCTGGGAGTTTGAGACCTCATGGTTCTGCTGTAGGTTTAGCTCTTCTGAAAAGGGAGGTATAAGGTTCTTGGTGAACTAGTAACGAGGAGTATAATAAAAGGTTCAATTAATCACCACACTAGTATAAATTAGCACTACTATGGGAGTTCTATTTTATGGACATCTTGATAAACATCACATTCTCCTCATTCAAATAACAAATTGGTGTCAGTTTTTCATGTGTCTGTCCTGTTATTGATCATGAATTTTCTGATAACTTTGAAAATTTAAGGTGGCTCTGAACCCTTTGTACAGAATTTTTTCAAATTTTGCCAAAAATTGCGTCTTATCACGCTCATCAAAATTTGATAATATAACAAGATTTCACAGTGTCGTTTTAGAATTATCAGCCCATGAAGCTGTAATTAAGGGCGTTTTTAGCAGGTCGTACTGTTGCTATGCTAACCTATTCTGTCACGAAAATGATAACAATGTGTAATCAGCAATGATTAGGCAATTTTTTGGATACCACGATTGTAGAATCAAGTGATTACAAGTGGTTATAATGACCCATCAAAATTTAAGTGCCGGAAACTGTTTTGAGCCACGTTAAGCTGGCAAGATGAACCAAATCCTGTGCTGGGAAGATGGCACTATCTTGCCTGCTCGGGATTAGGTGCTATGCCCTGCCAGAAAACTTTCCCCAAAGTCGAAGTAGGTTCCCATAAAGTAAATCCGCCATTGACCACCCCTTGTTTGATCAAGGTGACTTGAAATTGGCCTCATGTTTTTGCATGCTTTTGGACTTGACTCCATAAGTTCCAAATCTGCCACCTTGAGTAATAACTAAATCTATACTGCAATCTTTTGAATAGTCAAATAAACAGTTAAATAGTTGAAACACAAAATAATTTGAAATTTGGAAGGAATGGTAATTTCACTTGACAAGGCTCCAAACAGAATAACTGTAAAACAACACTGTTGAAACATATTACCATACAGTAGGTAATAATTGAGATCTGACCTTTAGTAACATACTTTACCTTTCTAGAATTTTGTCTCATTCCGCCTTCTTCTGTAAATAATTCTTCAGAGGCAACCTTTAGGGCCAAATCAATTCGTGTAATACCAGCTGTATGAGGTACATCATCCACACGCTTTTTTATCTCTTCTTTGTCGTAGGATGTGTTAAAGCTAATCTGCATTTTGGCACTTCCGCTGTATTCAATGAGGCCAACATGAGTAAGGGCACGGCCAATACTGAGATAGTCAACTACTCCGTTAATAAATTGTTTCAATTTAGCAAACTCGTCTGAGAGAATACTACCAGATGCATCCACAAGGAATGAATAATCAGCATTTTCTTGACCACACACTAAGAATGAAAAGAAAATAGAAATTATCTCAACATTTAAGAAACATCAGACATTTGGCCATGTAAAGTGGCTACCATGCAGATTAAATACCTCTTACTAACCGAGTTTGAAGGCCGTACTGTAAGTTACGGACCGAGTTTTTCCCCATCGATTTATGGCCCAAACAAAGCGCGCGGGCCATAAATTGACGGGGTAAAACGAGGATCCGTAACTTACAGTACGGACTGAGAAAACGTGGTTAGTAAGACATATATTATATCTCTACTGTGTGTCTGACAGCTCGGCTGTTCACGTGGAACAGCTTCAAATTTCTGACGCACCTCGAAAGCAAAGCAACTCAATTTGAACTGACCGTTTGAAATCGTTAGTAGGTATTAATACACAATTTTGTTCTTTTACTTGCTAAAGAAGTTAAGAACACTTGCAATTGTCGATAAACCATGAAACATTCTGGCAACAAAAACAGTTTCAAATTTTAGCGGGCTGTACAGTAGATTACGGCCCGCTAAATTGACCAATCACTGCATGTGTACTAACTGAGATATAATAAGAATGTTTACGTAATCCTGAAAGAATTTTCCTAAGGAGAGTCACATGTAAATGGTTCTGCAATATCACAAAAGGTCGATAACCTTACTGTTTTATTAATCTACAAAATAAAATGTGAAATAGCCAGACGATTTTGTGCATTTTTCTTCTGCAATAGGCCTTTTTGCAACAGTTGGTAATGTGACTGATTATATCTAAACTTTGAGCCACAGCTAAAGGAATTTCAGAACTGGAAAGAGCCAGAACACCAATTTTCAGACCAATGCCATGTAAGGTTGACATTTAATCACAATTTGAATATTGCAAAAATTAGAAGGTTTTGTATGGACGCAAGGAAGCTTTGCCCTTCAGAAACATTTTATGTTATTAATCACTACAAAAGGAAGCTGCTGGCAAATAACTACAGTGGAACCCTGCCTTACGACCACCCTGTTATTACGGCCACTTTATTCTGGCCCAAAAAAAGCTCAGTCAGTCATTTTCTTATTTAAAGAACCCCTTTAATACGACCACCCTGTTAATACGACCAGTTTTTCATGGCCCGAAGGTGGTTGTTTTAAAAGGGTTCCACTGTATAGGGGATAGAAAGAGAGGAAAAATACTAGCAACAATGAAAAATTCTAGATTCTTAAACTGAAAGGAACAGACAGTAGGCCAATGATGATTGTAATGTCTTATGGTTACATTTACCACTACATATGAAGATAATAATTGGTATCACTCACAAATTACTCCTGTCTGGCCTTTCTCGCCCTGCGGTCCAGCAGCACCTGTGTTGCCAACAGGCCCAACATCACCTGTTCGTCCAGGTGGTCCAACCGGGCCAGGGCTTCCGCTGCTTCCTTTTCTGCCTTGTACTCCAGGTTCTCCTTTCTCACCTGAAAATGGTTTCATTCAAATTTCAGAAGATAAAAATGCTGCCAGGCAGAGTAACTCAAGCACAAAACAGTCTCCCTTGTATACATGGTATGATTTATCTACTTTACCATTTTGTCCTAATTCAGTTGACAAAGAAATTTGCCTACTTAATTTTGGTAGTCAACATGGCTAGTACCTAAGGGAATTTCACCAGCCAAAACTGAAAATCCAGTGGTATTTGGCTAGTAGACCACCGCCAAGGTCGAGCCCAGCTAACCCCACTGACACATTACCCTTACCCTGTAGGATACCTTGGGAGGTGAGCTGTGGCTTAGTTACCATGGTGACCTCCTTGCTGCTGCGGGGATTGTTGCTATCCTTTGTCTCTACCTTAACAGTACCTACCCTCCAAGACTTCAAATTGGGTTTGAGTTTTAAGGGGGCATTGTCCTTATGTCAGGTAATAAGTCTATTTACTAAGCTTGCCTACTGTAACTATCAGTCTTTGTGCTGTTTAAGTGTTCTTGTTCTGGAAATTAGTTAACATCCAGTTCAAAGATGCTGTACCATACCAGGGGTAACCTCAATGTACAAAATACCTTTTGTTGGGACACCTGGTAGTCCCATGACCCCAGGGTCTCCTGGGGGCCCACTTATACTGTCACCAGGTTCTCCTTTCCGTCCCCGTGGACCCTTAAAGCCAGGGGGTCCTGGCAGTCCAGTGCCATTTGCTGGTAATCCTTTTGGACCTAGAGATCCACCTTCTCCTGGACCACCTGGCACACCAGGCAATCCAACAATGCCAGGTTCACCTTTGATCCCTGATGAAACAGATTGAACATGTTCATACCTCAGCAACAACCATTATAACAAATTGGAATAGTTTTATAAGAAATTAATGCATGCTTGATGTATAGAAATGCCAGTAGACATATGTTAGTGTCTTCAGGTGCATTTTTAGACCTCAAAAGTATATAACTTTGTTATAGAACAACACAACAAAAAGTCCATTTAAGAGCACAAAACAAATACCAAAATACTGCTACTTATGGCTGTTGTGTCCACTAAGGTGGCTGACAAAAGTTTCTGGCACTTTCCAGCAGTTACACTTGGATGGATAATACCACCACTCTTAATGAGATGTTACAAATTATTAGCACTGCACAAATGCTCAATCATTAGTGATTTATCTTTATGGCATACTACTGTAGGCTACCATGGTGATGGTACATGTTAAAAACATCCTTAATTTGGCTTCAACTCAAAACTGGCACTCAAAGCTAAAACTTATGGTGTTTCTACCTGGTAATAGGTTTTACTGTTGCTATGGTTAACTAGTTATAATGCCATGAAGATGGCCACAACTCGTTCAGCAACGATGGGGCTTTTTTTTTTTGTAACTGCCAAAAACTGTTGTCAAGTTAGGAATGCACATAGTGGTTAACCCTCCCTCATGCAAGAATTTCCACTATGCCATTGATTAGGGGTGTGTGGATTTTTCTGATTTACAACCAGTGGATAAAACGAATGTAAATAAAACACCTTTGCGTCCTTTAAGTCCATCTTCTCCCTTTGTTCCATTTGGTCCATCTCTGCTGTCACCTGCTTCTCCCTCCATGCCCTGTGCTCCTTTATCTCCTGGTGGGCCCTGGAGGCCTATCACGCCTTGATCACCCATATCACCAACAGCACCTCTAGAGCCATTCCGTCCTTTTATACCTGTGAGTATACGAGATAAACAATCCAACAGTGACACATTACCCAAAGAATGACACATCAGACAGATTGATAGAGCAGTCAGTGTGACACAGCAAACATAGACTGATACATCAGAAATAAGGTGACATGACTACAATGTTGGACATTAATTAACTCTTTGTTGACGGGAGGTTTTCATTAATAATTAACCCATCATATTCTTTAGCTAATATTTCTACAGGTATTTACAGTACTGTAGCCTGTAATAATACTTAATAGAAAAAAAAAAACATTTACCTTCATGGAAGCTAACATTACCTTGATGATAATTTTTTTTGCAAACCATAGAATTAAATATAAAAGCTAAAAAATGGTTGAAAAACCAAAAATATTGTTAGAACACTATTTTCAGAATTAGTGTCAAAAGAGAGTATTTTCCCTGATCTATAACCAAATGTATCCTGAAAACCGAATTAAAAACGACCTGATCTTAAATTAACCACGATTTTTGTCTGGACGTAAACAAGCATATTGCATTTCCGTTACTATGGAAACCCCCAGTCAGTCTCATGTTACGCGTCCCTGAATCAATAGGCCCTTTGCAGCTAAGCCATCACGTGACCTATTTGTCATAAAATTATGGGCTACAACTTAAAGAATGCCATGAATGGAAAGAACGCATCGAAAATATGAAAATGGCCAAGTTTGAGGCTCCCATCGTTATAGAGGGAGATTTTATGACGGTCCGAATTTTTAAAAGAATAAGAAGATTTGTATGGAAAAAGTTGTTGGAGAGCAAACTCTTGCTCTCCACCAACATTTTCCATACAAATCCTCTAAATTTTCCGAAAATTCAAACTGTCGTGAAAACGTACTCTTTAATTCCAGGGCCCTCAAACTTGGCCATTTTGGTATTTTCGATGCGCTCTTTCCATTTCTGACATTCTTTAAGTTATAGCCCATAATATAAAAATTTTATAGGAAAAATCTGGTCACGTGACCCCAGCTGCAAAGGGCCTATTCATTTTACAACAAAAAGTCAACTAAGCGAAGCCTTTATTCAAGATTTCTGAGCTCTCCACTTTCAATAACGATTGACATGAACATAATTTAATCATTAGCCAAGATTCTTAAGGTAAAAATGGCAAACCGAAGGGAATTTAGTTCCATTTGAACAACATCTGCTAAAATGGGTGACCGCGAGCAAAGACTCACGTAAGTTTGTTTACCTCAATTTTTCGCTTCTAATTTCCAGATTACTGTAAAAATTACTTTCTAATTACTTGAAATACCCTTCGGAACGTCGTCCTGGTCAAAAACCATCATCAGAATCTTTGCAAATCATTTTGAGCTCGCCCGATTCAACTCCGCCATCGTGACATGAATTTGCCTGATGTTTGTCTCACCTAAAAATCGCCCAGTGATTGGGTAATTATGTCAGCTTCCTGTTGTCCAAATTTGGCGTCGAACGGAAGTAACGCAAATTTTTGGCGATTTTTTTCTCTTATGGGTACATGCACGTACCCATAATAATAGCATTTGTTGATGAAGAGTTAATTGACACCACACTTATAGATTGATAAGTCAGAAATTGACTCTTGACACAAGGCGAGACATTAGAGTTTGATTGACAAATCAGACATATTGACACTTAAGACACAAATTCAAACATTTTATCATGCTTTCAACCTGTTATCTCTGATTCATTGATTTTTTAACCTCGGCACCTAAACTGGGATTTACACCTCTGAGTGGTACCCATGTATTATGATCGTCTTTGTGTCCACAGGGACCTTTGGGTATAATTAACAATTCAGGTAAGGTAGTCCCCAGCTCACACTGTCATAGTAACATAAAAGCTGGTTTGTTGCATGACTCAAGGATGCTACACAGCCATAAGATGTAATTACAACTGAGTTTCACATAAGTATCTTTTATCTATTTTACACTTCTGGAAGAGAAGATCTGAGCGAGAGTGGTGAGCAACCACAGGGACAACTCAATCCAGATTTAAATTAGTGCGATCAACCACCAAGCCTAAAGCTTGACACCTTGCATAATAATAAAAAAATGCGTAATCATTACTCAGCAGTAAGGCAGCTACCTTTTGGACCTGCAGGACCGGCAGGTCCTTGTGCATCATCTCCTGGGAGCCCTTTGGGTCCATGAGGCCCAGGTAAGCCACGTTCTCCTTTTCCACCAATAGCACCTGTGTTGCCCTTCAGTCCTTCTACACCAGGCTCACCTTTGTCGCCAATTTTTAATTGACCTGTGATAACAACGACAAAAACAGCATATATACATGTATGGAAAGCTCTCTGCTAGGGAACCTGCTGTTATCTCCTAAGAGTGCCAAAATACACATTAATTAGATCAAATTTTGATCTATCAAAAGATTACCACAGCGCCAAATAGAGGTACGAACAGCAACATTTATCATGGAAATTCTGCTCAATAGCTTTTAGTAAATTAGGCTTTTTGTGAACTCTTTAACTTGATAGGGGAGTGTTTGCTGATGTCATCTTTTACATTTTATATCAATAGCATTCCACTTTGCTAATCAATAATTGACTCCAGAAGTGTAGAGAGCCTGTTTAACATAGTAACTGGAGAAATGCTTAGCTCTTTGGATTTTGCAGTGAGTGCTAATGAGTCCACATATTTTCGGAGAATTTAGACGTTTTAAGTTTGTGTTATACAAATTCTATACCTTGCAAAGGGCTCAAATATCTTGGAAAAGTTAATCATGCTAAGCCCTTTTAACATTCTGAGCCGATATCATTGCACATGCAGCTCTACCTGAACTGAAGTACTAATGCTAATTAGGTAAAAATTGTAAACAAAAATTCCCCTATAAACATCACAAATGAGCTGTACTAAAATGAAAAGTGAATGATAGCTGCAAAAATTAAACCCATAAGGAGTTTGGAACATGTAACATGCGTTCACAAATTTTGAATGTTCATACCTAAATTTCCAATACCCCCTGTTGATCCTTTTGCTCCCTTGGCTCCATCAGTTCCTCTTTCACCCTTCTGACCTTTTGAACCATTTTTGGCCATTTCGGGGATTGGCAAGATAGGAGGTTGTCCCTTTTGGCCATCTGCACCTTTATTGCCACGCACACCAGGATCCCCATCAACTCCAGGAGAACCATCTTCTCCCTACGAAAACAATTTAATATTTAAGGACATTCAGGCAATGATAATTGATATTATTTTAACAAAGAGATTCCATGTTGCTGTGCATCTCAGTGTTCAGTACTAGTAACAAATCACATTTTGATGTCTTATTGAACAAACAAATGACAACATGGAATCTACTCCTTTTATATACTAAAGAAAGAAAAAAGAATGTTAAAAATGTCATGAGTGCATCTGTCCTCCAATAGATCGTAAGTATGAACCATCAAAATACAAGAATAATTTGACCTATTATATAAAGTTAAATAGATTTGTATGACAGTTAGCTATAGCAAAGCCACAGTATCAAAACTCGGTATTCATAAACATGCGTCATAATCCAGTGATGCACGCTCATGGTGTGAGCAAAGTTAACTTTGCTTTGTGAGAAAGTTTTTCCAATGCCAATGCTAAAATAAACAATGATGTTAAGAAGTGGTCTAATTAAATAGAGGAGTTATGATGTACGCCCCCCCCCCCCTCCAGTACATGGGAAGTTGGCTGCACCTTGAGCAACTCTTATGCTTCTTTTCTACTTTCAAAACTGTGTCCATGCATCTTAACTCAAAAATGTAGACCAAGGCAAGAATCAATAATTGTTAATTAATTAATAAAATTGTTAATAAGTTAATAAATATTGCTAATTTTCAAACTTCCTCTGTGGCCAGATGACTAGTTAATTACTCGTCAGAATGCAAGAGAAATTCTAATGTGGAGAATGTTTTGTGACTGTAGCGTGACAAGTTGTCATACTAATGAAAACTCGTGACTATTGTTTTGTTTCTAAGCCACTGAGCTATTTTGATTTCATCTCTAGTTTCAAATCATGTGATATCTTGTTTCCAGCATGAAATGCATGATCAATTGAATCAATTGTTGTAATCTTTGGGGTGAATTCGGGCCGATCAGTGGAATAAACAGCAACTTGTGAATATTGAGTGAGTCTTCAGTGTCTCTGGGAATGAATTGGATACATAAGGAAATTCCCCACACTAACATAGCTAGCAAAGCCACAATGCCAAACTCAGCATACATCAGGGTGTATGATAATTCAATAATTATGCTTGTGGTGTGAGTGGATTGGTTTTGTATTTTATTTTTCTCGTCTTGATTATACAAATATTAAGGTGCATTTCTTTGGGGTGATCTGGATCAGGATCAGTGATCCAAGATCAGTCTGGATTATGGTACATCAAAGGAACCGATGATTACTGCTAATAAGCTAGTTAATGATGTTATTCCTTACGACAGCAGATGCTGGATCAGACAAGAGTATCGGTTAGCAAGCGACATTCAAAGGTGATGAAAAGACAACAAGCTTGGGGGGAGTCACTGCACAGACTTAACTGCACCATTCAGGAGAGACCTTTTGTTTATTATGCAGGAATACATGACCAACCTTGTCTCCAAAGGAAGGGAGGGAGGGAAAATTTAATGATAGACTTACAATTTAAGTAATAGCTATGTTGCTTAGACGAACTGCAAATGGACTCTGAACAGTTGTTTGAGCTTTTATACGTAGGCATTCATCTGCTGGTAAGCCAGTAGAAAAGGCTGTACTACCAAGCAGCTTACCCTAGCACATGTAACATCTTTAAGATGAATAGCGCTTTAATGCTTTGCACCAATGCTATGGTTCGTTATAACGTTCTGAAGGTAACAAAGCTACAATGTTTAAGGTCTAGCTACAATAAAGCTTACAGTTTGCTGACCTTTGGAATACAACTGCTCAATAGCTCTATAGAAAGCGATGCCGCCATGAACGGCTCATTGAGAACATACCTCATGCTCCATTAACTATATTTTACTGGCGTGACAGTAAAATCTCATTAAACATAGCTGAGGAAAAGCAATTTCTTACCTACATATTTTTGTTGTTTTACAGTACATTTTAATGCAATGTGTGGGGTACATGTATGTCTAGTTTCACTTAGATGGTTATTTTCCTCCATTTCCTCTCTAATCAATGTATTTTACACAATGAGTGACAAAAGTAGTTGAGATACTTAGAAAATGATGCTTTTTGATATTTTAACCCCTTATTCTATTTTATTTGCATCTTAAGCATTAATCCCCTGATACCCCTGGCCGCCCAATTCAATGTTGTGTAGGTGCTGTGGTCTGTGCAGTCTTAGAAATAGAAAAATCAACACTGTTTGGGGGAAGGGGGGCATGGTTTCAAGACGCTCAAAAATCAAATTTTACTGCGAAGTGTCTCAACACTTTTGTCGCTCATTTGTATTTATATACAGGTGTATTTTTTTCATGCCACTAAAACATTATCATAAAAAAGGTGGTTTTGAGCTGAAACTAGGTACTGTGTACTTGAACAATTACCCTCCCCCTGGCTTTCCTTAAGCCCCCGGTGTAAAATACACTTCTTACCGGTGGTCCAGGCAGACCTTCAGGACCCTGCTCTCCTAAGCTACCATTGTTACCAGGGGAACCATCATTTCCGGGAGGACCAGGTTTTCCCATTTTGCCACGGTCACCTACTTCACCTGGCGGACCTGGTGGTTGAAACAGTTCTTCTCTTGGACGCTTGCCACTCTCACCTTTTTCTCCAATATTCCCTCGGGGACCTGGAAAGCCCTTAGCACCCTAAAGAGGAGGACCAATAAGAACCCACAAGCTATATGTGACTATTAAATAACTGATATACTACGCATGGTCTGATTGATAAAAAAACCTATTGTTTATTGTACTAGTATACCGATGTGGCAGCAATGCAAGAGAACAATAGAACTCAGGAAGCTGCAGCTTACATTGGCTGAGATATCAAAAACAGGAATATCTTTTCAATTAACATATAAATAGAAATTTCTATGGAAAGTTGGTCACAATATAATGCTTGATGTTTTTCCCCAAGGGAAAAATTCTATGCCAAATCCATTTATGGTTCAGTTTAGAATGATGGTTTGTTGTATCACCTCATGAATTTGCTGATAATAAGTAACTTGATCATGAAAGGACAACAACGTTTCCTCTCTTTGATAAAAACTTTTTCCAGTTATTTTACGAAAGCAATAGATTGCTCTTTATATAGCCTTAGCGGAGCAATAAACCACTTAGGATGTTTCGAAAACAACACCCAATGGCTCACTATTTCTAAGCTTTTCTTGTGTTCTCACAACATCCTGCATGGGTTTATTGTGTTGGTGAACCCATAGAAAGAGCAGTCTATTGCTTAAGGAAGCCTTAGGATTTCAGTTTTCATGGTTGACACTTATTTGGTTTCATGTTCGGTGATCATAGGAAACAACTAATAGAGAAAAATGTCTGTGTTAAAATCTCACACCTGCTCTGGACACGAATAAAAGGAAAATGAAAATCCATTAGAAATAAAAAGGAAATGAAACAGATGCTAATTGCTTATGTAATGTGGCATACAGGTATCTTTTCTAGTCTAAACAACCAGTTCTCTGATTCCTCTCAAAATGAGTACAAAATTTTGTCTTCATCAAGTTTCGTGCTTCCTGGAATTTGCAGTGGATGCCATGTGAAATCAAACAGTCATACAAACCAATAGCCTGGGATGAAAAATAAGAGGTTAATTCACTGGTTCACCCTAGATCAGCCAGTCATCTGCCATCTTATATCCATTCCAGACTGCATTGTATATGCATTCTGGGATGGAAACAAGATGGCAGTTGACTGATATGATGAATGTTTAAGCTTTGTTTATAACCAGAGTCATTACAAAAGAATTGCTCTATTTGTTGACTATCATAGAGGAAAAACACTCATGTGACACAAATTTTCACAAGTAAGGCTGAATTTGTCAATCAGAAATGGTTTTTCAGTACCATTATTTCTGAGACAGGGTAATGACCCGGTATCAGAATCAATTGTTGCATTGATAACCTAGGGCTTAATCACAAGTACCATGCACTTACCGGTGGTCCTGGTACACCAGCTGTGCCATCTGCTCCCCTTGTGCCAGTAGGCCCTTGAGGACCCTTGATCCCGTCTGGCCCAGGTTCTCCAGCATTTCCAGGCTCACCAGCATTGCCTTTTATTCCTTTAAAACCTTTTGGACCAGGACGGCAGACGGGACATTTATCTTTTTCTCCTTTTTCACCTTTTTCGCCCACTGGCCCTTGTTCTCCTGGTTCCCCAGTTGACCCTACAGGTCCTTGGCCACCAGGTTTAGGGGATGGACAAACATTCTCTAGGCAGAACACTGGACCAGCTACAAACAAGAAATTGAAAAGTTAAAATATGCTGTTGCCTAACCAATCCCTTAAACATGGTTGTCACAGACATCAGATGTAGTCACAATCTTCAACTTCCCTTACAGCCTTCCTTGTTAAGGAAAAGCATTGTTCAAATCACAGTCACTTGGACGTAATACATGAAACACGAGAGACAGCGTTTCATCGGGATATCCAAACACTGAGAAGAGAATACCACATGCAGTGGAGTATTTTTGACGAAATTTGAAGTGTTTGGATAGCCAATGAAACATTGTCTTGAGTGTTTGATATATCTTCTCAATCAAAACAAAAACTAAGGATTAAATGGAGAAGTAAAATCGTCAAAATCTATGCTAATTAAGATTGGGTATCCAAACCTTCTTCACGGTTGTAATTTTCTTTGTTTTTACTTGACAAATTATTAATGAGTTTGAGAATGTTCCTTCCAGCATTCAATGATAATATATCATGGCTGCCACAGACATCACTTATCAAAATTCCCTGACTTTTCTCTGACTTTCCCCTGGTAAAAATAAAATTTCCCTGACCAAATAAATATAAAATGACAAATAGAGTAGCAGCTTCTGGCCTCCCCTTACAACTGTCCTTTCCACTTGTTCATTAAAACTGATAACTTTTCAACATATTTTCCTTCTTCATTAAGGTATCAGCATACCCCAAAATTGATCATTTTTCAAAAAAATTGTTTTTTGCTTTTTCAGATAGATCTTTTGAGAATCTTTCAATGTGTCCTTTTGCTTTGCTGTATTTATTCTCTCACATCAGAAAACTACCGAATGGCTGACCATGTTTGAAATCACCCTATAACATATTGCAAACCCTTGATCATTGACTATGTCATGTATGCCTATGGAGTGTTCTCTTGTAGTGAATGGTATCTGATTCAAAAGAAAGTTTATTGAGTAGAAACACTTCAAAAAGCACTTGCTATCAAATTTTATCATAGATCCTACTAAACTGCTTTACTTTCCTTGGTACCCTGATGCATTTTTTCCTTCTGTAGCTTTCAATAATATTTATTGGCCCCTTTCCTAAAAAAATTGGCCTGTAGAAAAGGTTTTCAGGGGCCACTTTGGCCCTCCCTCAAGCAAAATTTCTGGCTGGCTGGCTGGGTTTCTTGGTTTCAAGTTCCAACCCAACTGTCTTGCTAAGGACTTTCTGCAGCCTTCTGTGTCAATATCTGGGGTGTTTTCTCCTACAGTTTTGGTATGTACTAAAACAAACATTCCCTTCAGAGTCTGTGGCTAGGGGAGGAAATACAGGTAATATCCAACAATGGACAGCACCGCTGGTAACAATTGTTTATTATTCCCACTAAAGTGAAATTTAAACAATTTATATCATTTTTGTTGACGGCACTGCATCAAAGAGCCTCTCCTGCAGTCTCCTATTAAAGATCTTTAAAGCTAAAATTCTTAACAAAGATAGATGAACGAATAGAAGAAACTTTGTTTACATTAATGTCACTATTCCACTTATTCAAACTAAGTGTAGGATGTAATGCAACGAGGTAAAAGTACATATACAAACAACAATATGGCATAATTGAGGGGGACAGCACTGTGGCAGGTTGGACATGACTTCATGATAGGCAAAAAAAAACTTCTCACTTATTCTCCCACTACATGGAAATAGAAGAAAAGTACTGGCAGAACCTTTCTTATCTCCCCAGCACTGCACAGGCTGGATCAGACACGATAAAGGCCAGGGTATAAGATGGTAAGACAAAAGATATGCCAAAAGCTTGGGGGAACCGAACCAGGAGTGACCACAGTCTATGGGCAAATGTGACCCTCCATGGGAAAACAGGGATAAAGGTGATTAAGCACACTAACAACATGCTAACACAGCACGCTTAGTATGCATTAAAAAGAGACACTTCTAGGGCAACCCACTACAATCAACACATGCCTTTGTAATATTATACTTGTATCATGCATCTTTCTGTGAAATAAGCAGTGTACCTGTACCAACCCCAAAAATAATTAATAATCAACAGTGCTGCAGAAAATTTGATCCACAAATTCAGGAGTGAAATTTGCTTGACAGTTAACAGTGAGTAATTAAATCAGGTGTAATGACAGCTATAACACAGCACTATTACCTTTAGGTCCTTGGGCTCCAACCTCTCCCTGTATTCCTTTGAAGCCTTTAGGTCCAGGAGGTCCATCCATGCCTTTTGGGCCAGGCACAGGGAGCCCATTCTCACCACGCTCTCCCACATCACCTACTGGTCCTTCTAAACCTTTTGGGCCTTCTTGGCCCTCCATACCTGGAAAACCTGAGGAAGGACAAAGCATGCTTACTGCAGAGTGAGAGAATCATACTTCTTGCTATTCGTCTTCTCTCTTGAGGAAGGACAAGGCATGTTTACTGAAGAGTGACAAATCACAATTCTTGCTTTTCTGTTTCTTTCCTCGGCAACAAACTAACATCTAACTTTATATGCCCTACAATAACAGTTTCATCACTTACAATAGCACTACAATACCAGTTTCACCCCCCTGGAGGCTCGCACCTTCAGTGCTTGTTTCCCCAACCGCCTATTTCTTTTCCCCAGCCTGCTACTTCAAAACTTACTGAAAGCACTGAGCAGGGCATGAGAGCAATACAACCAGTGACGTCACAAGGTTGTTTTTGGCTGTGCCAAGATGCCTCAACCAGCCAACTTCTAACAGCTGAAAACCAGCTTTAACTTACTGTTTGCAAAAAAAAAAAATTTGCAGTGGTTTCAAGTAAGGTTCAAACTTTATTATCAAGCAAACGACTCCGAAATGAAAATTTCATTTCAGTGGCACTTTGAGTTGTTTTAATTTATCTTTTTTGAAATCAGTTTTGGAGTCATTCATATTTTTTTTTGTATCTCTTGCAATTGTCTTGCACATGCATGTTGCTATCCGCAGGTAGCAGTTCACAGTTTGAACCATAATAATTTTATATCAAAAGCGGCAGCTAGTTTTTTTTAGCAGTACACCGAAAAAAAAAAAGAAGTTGGTGGTTATAGTGATATGCTGCTATTCTGGTATTCCTAGCTGTGGTAGGAAAATTTTGCTTCTATTTTAGTCTTGCAGGTGGTATAGTATTCTTGATTTTGTCAGTTTCAACCCTACAGAGTGTGAGTAGCAGGTAGTCTGCCTGTCCATGGCTTGTATTATGTGCAGGACAAGACAAGCACTAGAAAAAGCACAGTAAATTGTACTATGACCACAGTACAGTGTTATGACCAAATTTTACCTTGTGTTCCCGGTGGCCCAAGAGGTCCTTCAGGTCCAGGAGCACCAACAGATCCTTTGGGACCAAAGACAGAAGCGCCTTGGTTACCAGGAGGGCCTATGTCACCTGTAGAGCCTTGAGGCCCACGGTCTCCAGGAGATCCGGCTGTACCTTTCATTCCTTGATTACCCTTCTTGCCTGGCAGTCCACCCTGCACACACAATCATATATGAACTATCTTAAAGGAGAAGGTCACTCCATAAACATATTTCACTAAATTTAGCTACTCACCGAGGTTTCATCCTCTAAAGTGCAAGTTTTCCCCCGATGACATCAGTCAATGAAAATATATCACTGATTGCCAATCAATAAACATTAATTGATTGATATTGATTGATCTAACCAATCAAAACTTATTAATAGTCTCAATTGTTATTGAATATCCCTGACTTTTTATTCATATCAATAAATGGTTGCACAACAGTAAAAACCTGCGTTTGGCAATGCACAGAAAGACTTAGATTTCTGCATTATAATGCTACACTCAAACTGAATTAGTAAAATTCTCCAACGCATGGATAACAGATGCAAAAGAAATATGCTTAGATACCTGTTTATATCCATCTCAAATTGTAATGAAATGCTATGAAATCCCAGATTCAAAAGACACAGGTTCAACAACTCAGGAATGTGGCGTATTAGGGGCAACATTACAGTACAGCATATCGTACGAAAAGACTTAAGGTTCACAAAATCGGGATTCTGTGTGAACCCTTTCATTTCTAACAAAAAGCTCATGGGTGGACAATAAAAAAATTGAAAATAGATAAAGAAAAGAGTTTGTAAAAAATGATTTCCTTTTGAGATGTTGTTAGGTTACAGTTTCAAAACAGTTGAACATCATTATTTGCAGTCATTTAAAATTAGTTTATTCTATTTTAAGATCCTCTAGGGAGTTTCAAGTAACAAGATTAGACTGTATGTAAAGTATATATCAGAGCAAATAACCTTTATTTCAATATCATTTGACGTTTTGAATATCTTTGTGAAACGAAATGTTGAAGTCAAGACTAATACTTTTTAAAAAGGAAAAAGTAATTCACATTTAGTTTAACACACATTTAGAACATAGACTACTACAACACTTATTTGATTAAAAACACAGAAATGCATACCAGCTGATGAGGTATATTGATGAAACTGTATCATTGTAACGGATGTAAATGTGCGTTGAAAGCAAATGCAATTGAGGGTTTTACTTATTAATATGGTTGACCTTTCATGTATTATACATTTAACTGAAATTTATTGAGAATTAAGAATGCAATGATAATCAATAGTAATCAATACTTGTTAATTAAAATCAGTATTAATCAATGAAAATCAATACTCAAAGTCAACTTTCAGTTATTGATTTTCACTGATTGATATTGTCGGGAGGTTTTCCTTATGAAATTTGTCTCCAAAGAAGCCCAAAATTTCACATTGTAGCTGCCATTTTTAACAGTACTCAGCAGCCATGCCACGTTTTTGTGACGTCATAGCGTCCAAGGGATTTTGTCCATAGGTTGAGCCATTTTTTTTTTTTGAGCCAAGCATGCTCCAAATCCCAAAAATGATAGCAGTGAAGATGGTGAAGTGGGTAATTTGTTGGAAAAATACATTTTGCAACCCTTGTGAAGGATACCAAGTCAGTTGCAAGTTTGTCTGCTTCCTGCCAATTTCGAGTTAGACGGAATGACGTCACATAAACATGGCCTGGTTCCCAAGCAATTTTAAAATGGCAGCATCCAAAGTCAAATTTTGGGCTTCTTTTAAGACAGATTTCTTCAGGACAGCAGGCACTTTAAAGGCTGAAACTCTGGTGAGTGGAAAAACCCAATGTTTACGTGCCATAGGTGGAGACAAAAAAAGTAGGCTTTTTGGGGTGACCTTCTCCTTTAAGACTTTCTGCACTGTGTTCAACATACAAGAATGGTACAACTTGTCACTGTAAACTCACAGCCTGAACCATCCATGGAAATATTTAAATCAGTAGTTGATAGCAGCTAGGCCCTTACAATACAAATAGTAAAAGCAGTGGGCAGTCCATTGGCAATCTGCTAAAGGTTCTTCATCACCGCTTGGCAACTTTGAAATTAAAATTACATGGTCAGTCCAGTCTTGGAGACTGGCATTCACCATAAGCTGGTAAGTTTTTCCCTAACTGAGAAAAATATGGAAAGCAGTGATACCATGCATATAAATTATCTGAAAATAAACATACTCCTCTCTCTCCGACTGAACCAATTGAGCCTGGATTTCCACGATTACCCCTTGCTCCCTAAAGAAATATTAAAAAATAAACTGAATAATTGTTTGAAAGAAAATTTGCCCTTAGTGAGATTTGAACCCACATTCCCCCGCATACCAGTCGGGTATGAAATAAACACTTTTGTCTTGTTAGTACTAAAAACACAGGACAACACTTTTTTGTCACATTACATATCACTAATGCTTTTTAGAAAACAGTCCTAAGGAAATATGCACACTGATTGGTTAAAAATCTTGTTTCTATAACTCGATAGAAACACAGAACTAGCATGAGCTGTTGACGTAATGATGGCAGAAGCAAAGAGAATTTACGATCTGATAATCAAAGTTAACAAGTTGTTTTCCTTCTTTGTCGCGGTGTTTTCTAAAAGAAATAGAAGACATGTTCTCCGTGTTTCTATCGAGTTATAGAAACACTCCTGAAAGTTTGGGAGAACTTGAAAAAGCTGTGAAAACACTCGCCTGCGGCTCGTGTTCCCACAGCATTTCTTGCTCTCCCAAACTTCCACTCGTGTTTCTATAACTCAATAGAAACATGGCATATGTTTTCTATTTCTTAAATGTTTATTATACATCCATGAAACTACTGCAAACCGGGCAACTCAATAGTTTCAAATCCAAAACAACACAAGTTTCTTATACAGCAGTGTGATTAATAGTTGCTGGAGCACACAATTTTTCTGACTGGAATTTGGCAACAAACATTGAACAAAATAATTTCAATGATCTCCATACTGATGCTTTACACATTTTAAACATGCAAACAACATTGAATGACCATTGCTAATGTATTTTCATAAATGTGCACCAGACCTAGAGTGATTTAATGAGTGAAGGGGCCTAAAAATGGTCTGTGAATAATTGCCAGACCTGTGTGGATGAGAAAATCAATATGCACTCACACCTGTCAACTGTATATTAACAGATGTTAAGTATCAGTACTTGAAAAGTGTAGAGCTAAAAATCAATACAGGTACCTTAAATCCTCAAATTAGCACCCCCTTCGAATAAGCGCCCCTCCTGTCAGCTGCAATTTAAAATAAGCACCCTCCGCCCTCGAATAAGCCCCCCCTCCCCTCCCCCTATTTTGTGGATGAGTAATGAGACAACAAAGGATGTATAGTTTTCCATCATGTAGTATTAGATTTGTACATTGTTTCAGTTTGTGAACACGTTTAGTGAATATGTTGAACACATTGAACACATTAAGTACTAATGGTGCCGTGATTTGAACTTTAAGATCAGCTTTTACGTCAATAAACAGCTTATGTTGGTGTTTTCGCGCAGATAATGTATTAAAAAAGTGATCATGTCAGGCCACAATTTGGGAAAAATTAAATAAGCGCCCCTCCTTGATTAAGCGCCCCCCTCAAATAAGCGCCCCCTGTCTTCTCCTAAATTTGAAATAAGCGCCCCGGGCGCTAATTCGAGGATTAATGGTAAACTATAAATAATCAAAACAAATAATGTCAAAACTATTATCAACTTGCCTGCTGGCCAGTAGCTCCTCTTTCACCTTTGATGCCAACTGGACCAGAATTCCCCTAAGATATTAAAACAACTAATGAGCACTCTCAGGTAACATGCACTTTTATGTGGCTGGCAACAATTTCCAGCACTTTGATGTGAATATCACAACTCTTTATCAACTGATGTTACCCTATCACACAATTCATGCCCAACCATTGTTAAACAATTTGATGACATAATGGGTTACCATAGCAACAACAGAACTTATTTGAAACCTCCTTATTTTGGCTTTCAGTATTTATATTCAAAAACGTCTCTTCCAAATAATGAAAATAAAATATTAAAACGTGTGCGAGTTATTGGGAAAAATAGATCTTTTTAAAAAATGTTAATAAACTGTCAAGGTGTCCTAATCCCCAAAAGGCATGCACTCCTCAACGACCTTTTTGTGGCAAACAACTTAATCCAGAGATCATACAGAGGAACCCCACCTTACAGCAACCTTGTTATTACGGCCACTTTATTCTGGCCTGACCAAAAACTTGGTCAGTCATTTTCTTATTTTAAAGAACCCCATAAATACAACGCCCCCATTAATATGTCTAGATTTTTTGGCGGCCTCTAATGCACCACATTATGTGAATTTAAAGATAGTGGAACTTGACAGATCTATAAAAAGATAACCAATACAAATAAAAGAAAATGCTGAGAGATTGATGCTTTTTGATTAACACTGTACGCTATTTTGCATCCATGTTTGCATTCGATTAATCTGCCGGAATGTCAGTTGGTCATTCTGCCGCATTGGGAAAGCAATCGGCAAGACAATATAATTTTATCGAATTCTTCATTTCATAGCCTTTATATTGACACATAGTCTGAGGGGGTTTCCTTGAAAACAGTGTGGGTACAAATTTTCATTCTGGAGGACAGCGAAGGTTTGGAGTAACCTTAAGTTGACGTCACTTTAAAACCAGCGTATTTCTTGAATCACATAACACAGCAGGACCTATCTGCTTGAGGACCATTAAGTTATACATCCTTACAAGTCACTTCTATCTTTTGGACATACCTTTGCACCAAAATTCCCTTCATCTCCTTCCAATCCACGATTTCCCTGGCAAGCAAATCATTGACAGGCTTTATATTGAGACATTATTATCAAAACATTCTCTTTTATTGACTAAGCAGCAATAATATGAACTCAATAACAACTGAGAGGGCTAAACAGGAACATGTTTGGCTAAACGTCCATGCAAAATGGTGAAGAGGTAGATACTTTCTCCTCCTGTCTAACCAAACCCACTCACTCAATATACACACCACTTTTACTAAGTTTGATTTTGTTGGAAATGTGTGAAATGCCTTGCTAAATGTTAACTGCACGCAAGGCCAAAGGCTGGATGCAGGTAAGAACTTCAACATCTATGTCACACATATAATTGATACAAAGATTGTGTATTGTGTTAATGGTAAGTGTAAGTGGTTTCTTCCCAACAGTTTTTTGTTTGCATGGATAATTATTGTATCACAATTTGACAACTTGCATCAACCACAACTTACCATTGAACCCTTTTCACCTTGCTCACCAACAGCTCCTTTGTCTCCTGGGGGTCCTGGCCTACCTCTACCAGTGGCATCTTCACCACGCTGGCCTTTTGGTCCCTCGGACCCCTGCATGATTGAGAATTATACAGGAAATAATCATCGTCACCAGGGGCCTGTTTCTCAAAGGTCCTGAAATGTTTTTGCACCCGGAAAGCCGTAGCAAAATCTCAAACCTTATAATTACAGAACTGTTTTATTGACATATTCTTTTATGAACAGAAGTTCTCTTCATACAAGAAGTTTCAGACATATACACCTCAGTGTTTTTAGATAAAGATTAACTAAAAATAGCTTTACAGGCCTGAAAAGTTTCTGAGGTTTCCGAGAAAGGGGCCCCAGTGCACTTACCCGCAGCACAATACCCAGCCAAACTGCTCTGAATTCATCAACAAATGTGTCAGCAGCATGTGAATTTGAAACACATATTGTATTTAGAAATCAGTGGTGGAATTTGCAATCAGTTTTCACATCTGTCACAGAATTGGCCACCTGAGGTGATCAATGCCTTTTCTTTCAAAATCAGGTGCTTAAAAGATTAATTCAGCTATCATAACAGAACCTTTAACTCAATCACTGTTAAGTTGTTTGGGACAACTATGCCACCACTTTTCACATGAAAAGGACCCATCACTTCTCACTTGTATTCCAGCATAATGCCAGATTCTCTTGCCTAATTATGATGCTTGAAATAAGGTCAGGATAGTCTGTAAAAACCTTATACCAAATAAGACTTAGTCTGTCTCCGACACTACTCGGCTATTGCAATTTCAGCTAGAACATGTCACTTAATTTAAAAGGGAGCTTTCCACAACCATAGACATAGGCGATAAAAAAAAAATTAACATTCAAAATGTACTTACATCAGGTCCTGGGTCACCTTTTTTTCCTTCAAACTAAAAAAGCAAACAACGTTGTCAGATAATTACCTTGCTAAGTAGCATAGGGAACACAGCGGTGGGAATTGAAGATGGAAGATAATTTCCCAAGCTGTTTTAACAAAATAAATTGCACATGAACGCAGTTTTAGATTGGCTCAGGTCATTGATGACTTATATGCTCTGAGTTAATACATTTTTTCCTACAGCAAGCTTTCAAGGTGATGACATCTTATTGGCTCAATATGGATCACCTTCCCTCAGCTAATTGATGAAGGTTATGTCAGGTTTATGTCATACGTTAGTATGACAGTGTATTTGACTTTCATTCAGTACATTAGTACATACGACTGTATATTTTACTTTCAATCAGTACATTAGTCTGACTGTATATCTCAATTTCCAGCAGAGCAGAGTAGAGTAGAGAAGATTATACTGTAGAGTAGTGTAGAGTAGAGTAGAGTAGAGTAGAGTAGAGTGGTGTGGTGTGGTGTGGTGTGGAGTGGAGTGGAGTGGAGTGGAGTGGCGTGGCGTGGCGTGGCGTGGCGTGGCGTGGCGTGGCGTGGCGTGGCGTGGCGTGGCGTGGCGTGGCGTGGCGTGGCGTGGAGTGGTGTGGCGTGGAGTGGAGTGGGGTGGAGTGGAGTGGAGTGGAGTAGAGTGGAGTAGTGTAGGGTAGGGTAGAGTAGAGTAGTGTAGAGTAGAGCAGAACAGAGTAGAGTAGAGTAGGGTAGAGTAGAGTAGAGTAGAGCGGAGCGGAGCGGAGCGGAGCGGAGCGGAGCGGAGCGGAGCACAGCACAGCACAGCACAGCACAGCACAGCACAGCACAGCACAGCACAGCACAGCACAGCACAGCACAGCACAGCACAGCACAGCACAGCACAGCACAGCACAGCACAGCACAGCACAGCACAGCACAGCACAGTACAGCACAGCACAGCACAGTACAGCAGAGCACAGTAGAGACACATTTGATTTCAGCATAATTTTCTATGGATAACGAGTAGTTTTTCAGATGAAGAAATTAACAGTAGGTGGTTAACGATATACTGCTATTCTTGTGTTCCTGGTTTAGGTACAGGTTCATTGAACTTGATTCAGTCATAGTAGGAAAATTTTGCTTTCATTTTAGTTGCTAGAAAAGTGATGGAACCTTTGGCAGCCTCCTTAATAGAGGTTTGTTTCGCCATATAACTAAGATGCAATTTCATCTAACCAGAGTTGCATTTGATCCTGTTAATTCCAGTTCTCCAGGGTCACCTGGCTCTCCCTGGTCACCCTAAAAAAGGCAAAAAAAAAACTTTTCATCAGCAACACTAATCAGTGATTTTAGTTTGTAGTGCTGTTCTCTGTAGCTTTAAGTCCAACCAAATTTCCAGATAAGAGAGGG
This sequence comes from Orbicella faveolata, assembly GCF_042242905.1. NCBI lineage: Eukaryota > Metazoa > Cnidaria > Anthozoa > Scleractinia > Merulinidae > Orbicella > Orbicella faveolata. The sequence goes on from NW_028301553.1 coordinate 25,784,172, forward strand.
GTTCCAAGTCAAAAAGCATACATTAAAAAAACATCACCTACCTGACACAACAAATCAGTAGAAATCCTTTGAGCATTAATTGTGTGGGACCCTTACCTACTAACCTATTACAATCCCTTATTGAAAAAGCTTGCCGTGAAAGCTTATCTGGTACACTGGGTCAGGTTTATAAAATACATGTGGCTAAATAATGTGCCTCTTATCATTTAGGATCCTTATTTGTCTAATGATCTTATGTTGTGATCATTTTGTTTCAGTGTTTGTCTACATTGGCTGCAAAAAGCCTGCATTTCAGGAGACTGGTCAGTTACAATAAGATATTTATTTATTGAAATACCTATACTCACCAGATCACAGAAATTTCTTTGCCATCGATTAAAGCTGTGTGTTTTAAGCTTGCATTCATTCAGAATGAGCTAAAATGGTTTGCCACTGAGAAATTAATCAAGTACTGGGGAGCTGTTATAACAATGTATTCCCTTTAGCACTTTTTAACACAGTGGTAAAGTGTGCTTTTGTTTTGTCAAAATATGCACAGGCTGTGAAATTATAACTTTGCCACATCTGGCTACCACAAAAAGCCAATGAAACTCTGAAACCTTATACAGTACGTATGGGCACCCTGATATGGTAACAACCTGGGATACCTACAACATCTCCTTTTGGTCCCTGTAGTAATGCTGTATCTCCTGTTGCTGGTGAACCCTATAAACAAAATTGTTGGAAGAACCCTAAGTATTGGGCTGATATATCCTTGGCATGGCAGCTGAGCAACCCTCTTTTGAGCCTCTGTATTACTTTAACTCACTTAAATGAAAAACTCTGCAAACTTTTTACTTGGTTGTGAATTGAATCGTGCATGGTGTATTGTTCAAGAGTTTTAAACCTATTTGGGTACAAAGGGCTTGAGTAAAACACATCAGTTACGAGCTGTAGAGCCACTGAGCAGTAGAGCCGTAGAGTTTATTATCTAGAAATGTGTCATTGTTGAACCTTAGAACCACAGACTTCACTATAATTATATCTAACAATGTGTGATTGTAGAGCCATAGAGTTCATTATACAGAAATGTATGATGTTAGAGGCATAGAGCTGTATAATTCATTATCCAGAAACGTGATCATAGATCTGTAGAGTTCACTACCTAGAAATGTTTAATCATAGAGGCATAGAGCTGTAGAGTTCATTATCAAGATATGTGTGATCGTAGAGCCATAGAGTTATGTAGAAGTCATGTAGAAATGGTCGTTAACGAACAAGTTCTGGCGTAGGGTTGAACTAAAACAAGTACAACCCAAAAATAAATGAGACCATGTCATAGTGTGGCTAAACACTTCGTGTAAGCCACACAAAAACTGTTGGTAACCATGGTAATGTGCTACTGTTTTATTTTTACACGCAAAAGAAGAAGTACAAAATGATTAGTGATAAAAAGGTAAAGGTGTAGCACTCTACAAAAACTTGTATGCTGATTCAAGCTTCATATATAAATCGGGCACCTGTTGGTTACCTCCCCAAGGGTAAGGAATTTTCTTGGGAAAAATTTGAGAAATTTCAAGTTACAGAAGTACAGCAAACAGACAAACATTTGGGGCTAGTGAGAATGATTTTTAGGAGAGTGCATCAAAGTTAATATAATAGGCCTTGCCTGAAAATTTGTTGCCTTTGTACCCTGATTTTTATATCTAAATTGGCACAATTAACTACTTCTTTAGATTAAATTTCACAAAAGAAATTGATTGAAGTAAATTAAACACTTGCGTTACAGTTTGGGAGAAATCAATCCATTCCCCCAGCATTTCTCATTTTCATTTAGCTCCTAAACTTTGCTCAATGGAAAATAAATTCTATTTCTTTAAAATGGCATTTCTTACCGCATCTCCTCTGGGCCCTTGGTCACCTTTCATGCCCTACAGGTAAAAAACAGAGTAAAATTCATCAGAAAACACCCTATATGTAAGTGTGTGTTCTAAATGCTTTTACTTCTATCACTTGGTAGAAGACAAGAGGACGGCTTCCAGATTAGAGGTTCAAAAGTTTCAAAGGATTTGTAAGCCAACTGGCAAGACTTGTCTTTTGCAGTAGCAAGGTTTTCCCATGGAAAAACCACTGCACATGTAGTAGTCACAGGGCTTGACTTTCAAGAAAAAACGCTGGGTCCAGCTGGCCCCTAAGTCTTCAGATTTGGTCGCCAGCACAAAGTATTTTAGTTGCCATATATTTCCACGATAAAGGCGCTCAAACGGCGCAAATCACACATTTTGCACACGAGTGACATAAAGGAGTATAGTTCAGTATTCGGCATTCATTCCACTCATTCAATGAGCATGAAAATTAAAAAAATAAGACTTAAGAGACCTTAGGGGCCAGCCTGGCAACCAAATGTGAAAAGTTAGTCACCAGTGAAAACAATCCGGTCGCATATCGAGCTCTGAGGCACCTCACAACTTTTTTAGTCAAATGAAATGTTCATCAGTTGAAATTACTGCATGATCACACTAGCAAATTCCTGAATGGTTGGTTATTCTTACCCTGTCACCCATTGGACCTGGATTTCCCTACAAAAGTAAAACAATATTCAACATTCAACATGCCACATATGATCATTATCACATTCTGCAAAGAGTGTAGTATAATGATGTAAGGATATATGTGTATAGGGATGTGCATTGTCACATCCTGCAAAGAGTGCAGTATAATGATGTAAGGATGGATGTGTATAGGGATGTGCATTGTCACATCCTGCAAAGAGTGCAGTATAATGATGTAAGGATGTATGTGTATAGGGATGTGCATTGTCACATTCTGCAAAGAGTGTAGTATAATGATGTAAGGATGAATGTATATAGGGATGTGCATATGCAAGAGCAGTACTGTAGAATGGATATTAGTTCTGCAATGCTTAATTGAGTGGTATACCGTGGAATATCACACAAGTCTCTGTCTCGTATATTCTTGGTTCACACACAAGCCTTTAGGTGAATGTGTATACCACGCCACAGAAAATACAGTGGCTAACACAATCAGTGCAATGTACAATGTAATGGGAATGTTGGGCATAATACTTAGCTCTTATTAACCGAGCAGGAGGTCTGTATGAGAGAATCTTGACCGAGGTCATGAGTACAGACCGAATGCAGTGAGGTCTGTACACACGACCGAGGTCAAGATTCTCCAATACAGACCGACTAAGCTCGGTTAATAAGATGTTTATTATATGGCAAGCAAGAGAAATTTAATTCATTTAGTGTAACTGGTTTGTACTAACCGACATTTTGCTTGCGAACGGCGATGAGCTGAACTTAATTCTGCGGAAGTCTGCTCATCCTCTTTACTTTTCTTTTCTTTTCTTATCAGACTTTTTGGCATTGCCATAAAATAATAAATATTTTTAGAAGAAAATAGTCAACATTTTTGCATTGAAGTTTGCAACTTTTTCACCACAAAGCATTACTGGTCTAGATGCCGCTTTCAATATCGATTTCAGCCGATCAAATTCTTGAATTTGGTAGTTCCCAGTCCTTGTGAGACACAGCCATATAATAATGTTGAGTATACAACAGCTTTTCTGTATCTTGATTGCCTGTATTTTCTATGACATGGCATACTATACCAGAGAAAATACAGCCAATCAAGATATAATAGAGTGGTTAAGTAGAAGATAATAAACTTGCATTCATTTACATTTTTTTTGTGGTTGATATACATCCCATCCCTCTTGTGTCTTCAAACTTTAACAGAATTGTGATGCATGTCTCAGTTTCTGTTCCTCAGATTCTTCCATTTTTGTGGGGTCTACTTCCTCTATAGTAAATTTTGAAATTACTTTCAACTGTCTACTATATTCCTTTGTCTGGTGACAATGATAATTTTAAGACATCTTCCCTGGCCTCTTTACTTGTATTACTGAATTTTGTTGCTTTTTAGACTGTTTGCAAGCACACAGTGTAACTCTTCCATATTTGTAAGCAAACGATTACTTACAACATTTCCAGTGGCGCCTTTTTCTCCAGGAGGACCCTGCAAAGGAAACAATTATCAGAACACTAAATTACACTAGCTGACCAAAAAAGGCATTTGAAAGCCCCACTGCACATGTCAGTCTGTCTCTTTCATGACTTAACTGAAACCATCAACTTGAAGACAGTTGAGAAAAAGAGGGAAGGCAATAGAACAAAAATAATAATATAATAAAAATATTATGCAAGGAGTTCTCTGCACTTCATGTTACGCAAGCTTTACAAGTTGCCAAGTTTCAGAAGTGAAAAAGTACAAGTACCAGTACATTTTTACAAAAAAGTGAAATATACATGTATATTACTTTACTTTGCAAGGTTGAACAGACAGAGGCAAAGCTGACAAACCTGTGGTCCCTGTTGTCCCTTTGGTCCAGGATCACCCTGAATAAAGAATGGTAATAAAAGTATTTGTGTAAAAGATTAGGAGCAGCTGTTGAGCCAGAGTGGACCATACTAGCTAATGGAGATTATAAGGCTGTCAACTACATGAAGTGACTTGCCTATTCCCATGGGTGAAGGGTAATCTGTGATTAGACTAACATTCCAACCCCAGCATGATGGTGCAGGATATATTTCAAAAACTCACGAGAAATTTACTTTAAAATATACAAAAAAAAAAAAAAAAGACATACTAGTGGAAAAATAAAACCTCTTATTTGGTAGTTTAACATAATACACCAAGACATTTTGCTCATTACTTGTATTTTCCCTTGTCCCTTCGGGGCTTGGAAAAAATCTATGCAACTCGCAAAATAAGTGTATTTATTGACAGCAATCTTCTTCATTTTCCTTCGGTTAAATATTCTGAATGTTGTGGGAAACAAGGGCACCTCAACAAACAGGACTCAATTCATTGATGGCAAAATTATTATGGAAGAGGCTGATGCTCCTCACCAGATGAAACACATTACTACAACAGCAGCATGTGGACCTTTCAATCAAAGGGTGGAACTTTCAGTAGTCATCCTGCAGTCACTGAGAAGCTACCATAATTAGCCTAATGCAAGTAGCTTAACTCTCATCAATCTTACACCTTTGGTTCCCAAAACAACTTCCAAAGATGCTGGACAACCACTGAGAACAATAGATCTTATTTTCCTTTGTTAAAAGTGCTTTGGGGGTACATGTAATTGAAAACAAGGTAAGGTTTTCTCCATTATGCAATGCCTTGACAAACTTCCTGCTGAGCTGAGTCAAAATTGGCTTTAAGCATAGTTACTAAGATCACCCACACACCACAAAATTCTTCTCACACCTCTGGCACTTTCACGCAGTAGTCATGTAGGCATAAGGAAAAATAAGCAAACTGCAAAAGCTATGACATCACAGAGGGTTTAACGACCATTACAATGGGCTCTGTATATGAGATGCAAGTCTTGGTGCCATTGAGAAAATAATTTTTTTTTGTTCTCACTTGATGAATAATGGGTTTGAGACACAGTACTACTGTAAATTATGTAATGTTTGTAGTTACCTGTTTCCCCTTGGTTGCATTTACTGGACCATCATATGGGTCACCCTAGAAAGATAACAGTTACACATGAAGAGATTCCATTGTTACAACAGTTTTTATTTATTCCCGTCATCGTCAAATAACAAAAATGGATCTGATCCACAAGTATGCAATTGGGACAATTCAAGTTAAAAAGTGGAAACACTTAGCTATTTTATCAACTCAAATTGATAACAGTAAATTAACCATGCGCCATGGCAAGTTTGTACAGCTGAAAATTAATTTCAAATAACAAACCTTAAGCCCTGGCCAAACAGATTCGCAAGTAGTTCCAAGTAACCGCAAGTTAAACTTGCGTCAAGACTTGAGTTGGGTAGCAAAACAGACTAGAGAGTTTCCTCACAAGTACACGCAATTCCCAAAAAAATCCCATTTCAAGGTAAGTGTAGACATGTCCTGTATTTCATTGGCTAGTAATAGGTTAATGGACATCACTCAACTTGCGTTGACTTGGGTTGGGTGGCCAAACATTGAAAATCTTGCATCGAGTTGTATGCAAATTTTATCTTGACCAAAGTGAGCACAAGTTATCCATGTAGCAAGTCAACACAAGAGCATACATGCCCTGGCCAAACGTAGTCACAAGTAGACTCAAGTTTTCAACTTGCGTCTACTTGCAAGTCTGTTTGGCCAGTGCTTTATGCCAAAAAAAAAATTTGAACACCCAGCCTTCAATTCCTGACTAAATTCCTAGTTGAAAGGGTTATTGGACCTAGCAATATTATTAACATATAACTGCGGTTTCTGTGGTATGAAGAAACTAGGGACCAGACAAGATGCTAGACTACTGTGGGGTACTGCAGTGCACTTGCAGTCTTCGAGTGGGATATATCCAAGGGGAAAAAATTTTTGGGTTCTAGTGGCCATGTGAGAAATAAAGGGTTTAAGAAGTTAGGATTCCACTGTAGCTACATGTAATATGCTAGATTTGATTATTTTCAGGAAACATATTCAAAAACGTACTTTAAACCAAATTTACCCACAGAGATTTATAAACAGTAAGGAGAATGTTTAACTTAACTTACAACTGTTTCACTTGAGTGTCAAAAGTCTAATTTGCATTTGTCCTGGCTTTATTTGCATTACTATGCTAAGCAACTGAAAAGTTCATGCCACTTTGTCATCCAAGCAGAAGTGAAACCAAAACCAATCACAACTCGCTTGCGCATTTTTTCAAGCACTTTGCAAATATATTGAGTCAGCTAACTGTCTTTGCTTTGAGTTTTAACTTGTTCAGAGGATTGTCGGTAACCTTTGTGATTGGTCAGAGTTTTTACTTTATTTTGGTCTTTAACACTCAATTGAAAAGCACTCTATCTCAGAATCTTAAGGAGTTTATTACTGTAGGGCCTTGTTGGCCTTTGTCTCCTGGATCTCCTGCTGTGCCTCTACTACCATTTATTCCTACTTGGCCAGGTTCTCCCTGAAACAAGAAAACACTTGATTAAAAAAACAAATTGTATTCATGTACAGTGTATGTACTATATCAAACATGAACACATTTGCAAACACTGAGAAGAGAGTTGAAAATAAGATGCATAGTGAAGTATTTTCACCTCTCAAGAGGTACCATTTTTGTTGTTTCTGTTTACCTCTGTAGTAAAGTACTGTGCTGTGCTGTGCCGTGCCATGTTGTGCTGTACTGTACTTTGCACAGCACTGCACTGTACTATACTGTATGGTGTAAGGTGTGGCATGTTGTGGCGAGGTGTGGTATTGTATATTGTGTTCGAGAATGTAAGGTCAAACAAGGTCTTTATTGTTTGATATATCGATCTTCCCAATAGAGACAAAAACCAAGAAGGAATTATAATAATTAATGTATGCAACGTAAGATCAGACATCAAACACCATCCTGGTTATGATCAGCTTTGTTTAAACTTAATGAATTATTCAAGAGTTTGAGAAGGCATTATGAAAAGAGGTTTGTTTACAGAACTACACTGAAACAACAACAATAAACATGTATTTATTTAGCAAAAGGGAAAGTGAGGGAATATGTTGTCAAAAGGCATGCTAAATGTTTTCACTCACATAGATCATCATCACCATTTGCCTCATACATAGGCAGACATGAAATGCTACAAAAGTCAACTAATGGCCTATTTTTTATCTCCCTAGCTTTATGCTTAAGTATAATTCTGGCCACAAGTAAAACTTTCATACAAATTACCCGGTATGTCACATATTACACTTGCAGCTGCAGAGTGGTTGCAAGCTACAGTACTGCAGGTAATGAAAGTTATTTAATTAGAACAGCATTAGTCTATGTAACTAATAAACCTTTACATGTATGTCTGCTTTTCACCCCTACAGGTTTTGCATACACACAAAAGTGAGATTTTTTCAGAGTATGAAGAGAGATTTTCAAATACCGGTAAACATGTTAATATTTTTAAGTGCCTACCTTTTCTCCATCACATCCACAGCTTCCCATAAAACCTTTTGGCCCATGAATACCTGGATAACCCTAAAGAGAAAGGTTAAAAATATACATGTAATTATTTATGATATAGCAATATCTAACTTATGTGAGGAATAATCAAATGAATATAAGTTGTTTAAGTTTTATATTTTTGATGTTCATTAAAATCATGCAGAGCAAAGACTAACGATTATAGTGAGGACACTTGAATCATGAATACCTAGGCTTTTTTCCCACGTTTTTGGCATCTTCCAATCAGGAGGTTATTTCATTAAGGCTCATGCATTTACAAGTCAGAGAGTGAGCATTGCCCTATCATGGCTGACAGAAGTGAAGTGAATGTCTGGTTGAAATCATTATCTCTAGGAGTGAACTTAGAAAGATTGTCAGTGCAGTTTGAAAGCAGGGCTTCTTGCCCCCAAAGATCACTGGCATATGTCAAATCAGAGGATAAGGACTCATTCTTTCCGTCTCCCAATTATAAGCTTTTACTGGCTGAAAGACGTGTGTTAGAGGCTGAACTAAACAGCATAAAAACAGAGAGTGGCCGTCACTCCAACCTGAATCACCCTGAGCCAAAGCTACTGTATATGACTCCAAGTACAAGCAGTGCACCCTGACAATGGTCACCTGAGGCAGCAATTGATGTAAGTTTTGCAGCAAGTGCAACCACTTCAAACCAAAGCCCTCAAGGGATTCAAAGTCCATTTGACCAATTAGCTGCAGAACTGTCAGAAAATCTAAAGCTACTAGAAGTGGAAGTCGAAAGCACCAAAAGTAACCTACACGGGAAACAAAAAGCCCTTGAAGAATTACCAAATGTTCATGAGAGGTGCAGAAAAGTGTCTGCTATTTGCCATACATCTGGCCACAACAGAGCAAATTGTAAGAAAATCCCTTGTACAGATGTTAACTCTTGTAAGCTTAAGGACAAGCACCCAGAACTGAAGTAAGTTCAAGGTATTGTTTGCGTTTGAGACATAGCGCTGAATTTCTATCACAGGTTCACCAATCTAAGAATATCTATAGACCCGATTTCCTGATGTGACAATAACACTACATTCATTTAAAAATGTGATGTTTTGTATAGTCACATTGTCCAATTTGGTCAAGAAAATAATGGGTGTACTCCGTATTTGCTTGGGAAAATGATTCTTTGAGTACTTGGGAAATCTTTTTCTTTGTCATTCTGCAGTCTTTCCGGATGCACTTTTTTATTGCAGACTGTGATGGTAAATGACCAAGGGGAGAAATTCTATCTAATAACAAATGCCATTGAAGCTCATTTGTATACATACTTGGTTGACATAATTTCTCTGACTCCACATATTCAACAACATCTGCCCACATTTTATTTCGAACCAGTGTTTTCCGTGGTCCAGCTAGTTGATCTCTTCATAGAATTGAACAAATTTATTTACATACCCGTTACTAACTCACACATTTTGTGAAATTTGTCTTTGCAAAAACCCTTGATTATGTAGATCAAGCACTCTTTCCCAATAAACTTGTGGCAGAAATTTACCATTGTCATACCCTTGCTGTCTATTGACAGTGAGTTTGCATTCACCTTCGCCGAACAAGAATAAGAAAGTGAGTATCATCTAAAACTCGACAGACAACTTGAAGCTAAGAATAAAAATTGTACTTACCAGCATAGTTAGCAGACACATAGGTCACTTAATGTTTGAAAATATAGTCAAGACACTACCACATAAAAAAATTACATATTTTCCCACCATCACTGTGATTGGACAGTGCCTAAAAAACACTAATTCTTTTGTCTAAATGAGGAGCTCTCATTGCATAATAATACAAAAATGTACCAAAAAAGTGTAGTTGTTCATGGTTCGAGTGTCCTCACTGTAATCAAGCAAACGGATTCCAACTAAAAGTACGCAATGCGTAAAACTTTGCCTCTGCAAGAACAATTCTGTCAGGCAGAGAAATTTCTTTGAGTTTAGTAAAAAATTAGAAAACAAATGTAACAAAGATGCGCTTCACAGGTTAAAGGCACTTTAATAACCAATTCATAAATTCAAGTGTTACTGCATACACACAACATACTTACTGGTAAGCCATGTACGCCAGGAAATCCAGGAACTCCAATCATGCCCTAAACATAAGCAAATGTACATACTTAGATAAAAGATAAGTGTATCACTGTTGTACACTGTAAGCCCTCTAAGAAAAAGTAGCCTTTACTAATAACAACATTTCTTGAAATGAAATCAGTGGCAGACTGTGACAACAAGAATGCACAAGCACACATCATGTGGTTCCAGAAAATACATATATGAATCCCAAGGAGGGTTAGTAGAAATTCCAAGGGGGAGGGGTCAAAAGAATGAACCAAAAATTAAATTTCAAGAGGGATTTGGGAGAGAGGAGGTGAAACCAAAAATCTCTCTATGGAAGGGGCATGGAAATATATAACCCTCCCTCCTTGTAAACAGGCCCTCAAACTTTACTTAACAAATAGGTTCAAAAAGTTGCCTATTTTACCTTAAGCCCAGTCTTGGAATATCACATTTACCAATTTGACTTATCAATTACTTTATCAACATCAATCTAATACTTAGCTAAATGGAGTTAATTCATTTGCCTGCCAATGTAGCACAAAAGTTTCATCATGAATTATAAATAAATGTCTTCCAAGAAGTTTTACTTGATTATTGTAACTTTGAACATCACATGCTTGTATATGTAAATCAGGTACATGTAGTAAAATCAAAATAGCTGGTCTTACTGATCATTTAAAGGGACAAAGTCATGAACTGCATATGTGTGACGTTTTGATCAAAACTTGAAAAGTTCAGGTTGAATTTTTCAAGTTTGAATTTAACAAATGGCATCAACTAGTGGAGCCAGTTGTGGAGTGTAAACAAGGGAAATTTGACTACAATGGATAGCTCATGCTATTAAAGCATGGGGAGAAATTAGCTATCATAATATACGAAGCTTCCACCCAGTAAATGCCGAGTCTTGGCCAGTTGAGGTATTCAGCATATCTTGACCTCCTTATCGCAATTGTCTTTGAGTTAGGAATCTGTATTCACTTAACTTTTTTTTTAACAGATGCATTGAACATAAAATTCCGTGGAGATATGCTAGAGAAAATAACTGAAAAGCAACGTGTGGTTTGAGATGGCTAAACCCTAAGTTATTATTAATAGTGGAATACGGCATGATTTTTTTGGCTATTAAATGCATCTTGACATTTAAATTGATACACACTCCAGCATCTGCCTTCAGTTAGCTTTCATATGACATATAAAACTTAGAAACCAGTGGAGATTTGGTAGAGAAAAAAATATATTATTTTGTAAACATGGCACAGTTAGCATTGTGAAGTTGAAAGATACGTGGCTTGTGCTGCAATTCAACAGTAACTTGATTGCATGACTTTTAGGCTATTAGGCTATTCATGGAGGCAGCATGGCTGAGTGGTTAGGGCACCGGACTTGAAATCCGGAGGTCGCGGGTTCAAGTCCCACTCTGACCACTTGGCTGGAGTTGTTTCTCGGTAGACCCTACAGTAGTTAAACTCCTCGGTCATGCTTGTAAATAGCCAACTGGTCTGCCTCCCACCAGTTGGGACTTTTAAGCCTATCATGTTTAGTTGATATACTTGTTTCTTTCATTTAGAGTGGCATGCCTGTGAACTAGCTAGGTGTAGCTAAGCACATTGACCACTATAAACAACAACAACAAAAAGCGCATCTTGACCTTTAAATCGCTTTGTACTCCGGAATCTGCATTCTGAGTTAGCTTTGATGTGGTGTATAAAACTTAGAAACCTGTGAACATTTAGTAGAGAAAAAAATCTATTTGCATGAGACGGTTAGCACTATGAATTTGAAAGATGGGTGGATCATGTTTTAATTTGACAGTAACTAAAGTGAAATAGACAAGTTTCGTAAGCTGTTTTCACTTTGTGACCATTAAATCCTTCTGTACTGTAGAATCTGCATTAACATACAGTGTAGCTGTTAGTAGCAGTGTTCAAGTCAGAAATCTGTCTAGATATACTGGAGACAAAAAGTATTTCCACAAAACCAATATAAGCACACATTGTACTCCTGAATTACGAAGTTGTCTTGATCACAATGTGATCCGACAGGGCGGAAACACGGCACGAGTTTGTTCAACGCAAACTGACCTCAAAATAATTTAGTTTTGAGAAATCTACTTTCTCTTAGTTCAAAAAGAAGACAGTATAGTTCAATATCCCCTTTCAAAAGGGATTTTAAGCTGATATGGAGAAAGCAATCTCACACATGCACAGCTCATGACACTGTCCCTTTAACCAGCTTTTCTTATAGAAAGCCCTGAACAATACAAAGTGAAGCAAGACTGCAAAAAAATTAACATTTATTCATTTATGTGAATAATTAGTTTCCTTGGCATAATTATTATTACTGCATAATGCACCTGATCTCCTTGAGATCCAGGGGGGCCAGCTTGTCCAGCATCACCCTGAAAAAAAACATTGAAAGCATTTTATCCATTCCATAAAATATTAATGACATGCACACAAGGCTACTTTTGTACACCTTTGGTTGTGGGCTAGCAAAGACACTGAACACAACTTCTCATATAGACTACGAGTAGTCCCTCTTTTGCTTAGTCCGTCGAGCAAGACCGCAAATAAACCACGAGGAAAAAATGGCCGCATGAAATCCTGGGGGTGAAACGCAGGCGAAAGGAGGGACTACTGCCTAAGCCAGAGACTCTGACCTTTCACAGCCGGGTGATTTTTCAGTGTAAATTTTCAACCTCATTGCACATATCCAATATAACTCCTTATCTTGACATCCTCTCATTATCGCCTGTTGTCAATGACCCCGGTAGATGTCTTGAATAAAATTGCTCTTCTCTTTAAGTAGCAATTCAAAACCATGCTGTGAGAAGTATATCTTCATTACAGCGTTCATTAAGCAAAATTGCTAAAGAGGTTTTGAAAAGAAAATGGCAAAGAAGGCATCTTGAAATGATTTTTTGCCATGTCTGTAGGTATAAATTTAAAAGTTATTGAAAAATTTTCAAATGCAGAGTTTCAAACAGGAATTTACTTTATGTATTTGACATAGGAGATCATCCAACTGCAGTGACATGTTTGCCAAAAGCAGCGGAAAGTTTCAAGTGAATGTCCAGGATGGCTGAAAGGCCAAGCTCAGTCAATTCATATTTACGGAATTGTTTTTCAACGATGTTGATGACCTGGTATTGAGCAGCGAGATCACTGACACACTCACATTCAAGTTCCAGCGAAAAGCTTTGCCAAGCAAAACACCTAATACATTTAACTCTTTCCATAGCCTGTCAGCAGAATCGCAAGAACATCACAGCCTGGGAGACACAATTCCAATGCTTTGATTTGCTCCAGTTCTAAAGCTTTCTATTTTCAGAGAGCGAGATAAACATTCCCGCAAGACATCAAGCATTTCTCGAATGTTGACAACGTGTTGTCAACACTTCTAACGTAAGCCAATCATATTTTGGTGTTGTGGGAGCAATGTATAATTCAAAGTCTCAGCCTTAGGCGGTAGTCCCTCCTTTCGGATGCTTCTCACTCTCAGGAGTTTGCGCAGCCACTTTTTCTCATGGTTTTCTCTCGCAACATGCAAAAACACGAAAGAGTGACTACTCATGTTCTACTTTTTGTATGGCTAGCTGAGCGAACAGGCAAGATGAACCAAATCCTGCACCATGATTGGTTACCTGAACGGGCAAGATGGCCCTTTCTTGCTGGCTGGGGATTATGCATTGTGTCCTATTAGAAAAATTTCTTTAAAAAGCCTTATCAACTCCATATAATAAATCCTTTTATTGACCAAGCTTTTTGGTCCGGATGGCTGGGTATTGGTATGCTTTTTTTTTCTGCGTTTATCGACCTGGACTCTGTCTTGGTCCATAACCATACAAAAAAAGAACAAGGCCAATATCCAGCCATCTTGACATGAGTCACACTTGGTTCATAACCCAGACATAATCAGATAGGATAGGATTCTACCACTAAGATCCAGGTGCACAGTGCTTCCCTTAACAAAAGGAAATGAAACCTCACAGATCAATGAACACTGGGGAAAAAAAACATTTATTTGGTACCTTGTAGCCTTTAAGACCTCTTAAGCCTTCTTTCCCTGGAGGACCCTATAAAAAAACAAATCTACAATTTAGTGAAGACACATTTCAAAGCACACTTACACGTACTAGCTTCTATTTCAAGTTTCGGAATCTCATGAATCTATTCATTCATCTTTGACTACTTGCTGATTGAACATCACTGAGCTAAAACTGATTCTTTGTTTTCCGCTTCACGAGTACCCAAAACTGTACAAATAAGCTCAGGTTGGAATCAACATTTTTAAGCTCACAACTTGCATGAGATCAACATTTTGCTGTTTTCTAAGTGAAATCAACATCTTTGCAGTCACACATCAACCTAAAATCAACATTTTAACTGCTTTTAACGCAAAATCAACATTTTTGAGCTTACACATTGCGTGAAATCAACATTTTGCTGTATTCCAAGTGAAATCATCAAATTTGTTGTCACGCATTGATGTGACAACAAATATGAGTTTTTGCATACGTAATATCTGAAAAAAGAAGCAGACTTTAGCGAAAAAAATACAGGACATTGTTTACAGTGCATTTACTGAAACCAGGGCCAGCCAGACAATGAAAACCAATCAAATGCCAGAACTGAAACAATACATTCCAACATTTTCAAATCCAGCCAATCAAATGTCCTGTACAAAACAATGAAATCTCAACTTGTTTGTTGTGATCTTCGCAACTTTGGTGTCTGTTAATAAATTGTCTAAGCTCAAACCATTAGAACTTTCACGTTCAATTAAAAAAATAATAATTATTGTGTTACTTTACTTTAGATTTTACATTTACAACTGTGATAAATTCATTAGAATGACTGTTTTCCACTGTGAACCTACGGCCACACAAATTGTCATCTTTATGGTTGTTGGTTAAAATCACACCTAAACAAAACCACATACAAAATTTGGAGCGTTTTTGACAAACTGTTCACTTTTGACCAAAAATACCTCATGCCAATTTTTCCACCACGCAGCTAATGGAGCGTGACGCTATTTACGCACAGTCACTAGCTTACTGTTGTTAAACGTAACGCAATAGAACTGTTACGCGTTAGAACATTATAGATGTCTTTCTTGTCTAGTTTAAACAATATTCACAATAGCCTTTCACGTATGCATGTTGCAATAACG
The DNA here is from genome assembly GCF_042242905.1 of Orbicella faveolata. NCBI lineage: Eukaryota > Metazoa > Cnidaria > Anthozoa > Scleractinia > Merulinidae > Orbicella > Orbicella faveolata. The sequence goes on from NW_028301553.1 coordinate 25,799,382, forward strand.
TCTGGTTTAACTATATCATGCATTTTGTATGGCTAGTCTTTTAAATAGCCCCATTCTTGTTTTGTTCAAGGCTGCATGGACTCTGTACATTTCATGGGACACGATTTTACATTGGTTTAAACCCAGACATCAGTTTACCTATAAAAGAGTCTTAGCTTGGACTTTAGCATCATTCGCTCGTTATATCACTGCAGTAACTTTTAGTTAGCCCTCGAAATTGTAACTCCCACCCTTCCCTCCCTTTGGAGGTTGATTGTTGTTGTTCATTAATATAAATAATAAACTGGGGTTCACCTCTCATGACACGCTATCAGTTAAGTCTTGCAGCAACTTCCCCAAGCTTCGTTTTCGCTAATTTAGTGGCGCTATTTAACGCTCTTTTATGCCTCTTCTTGTCCGATCCAGCACGTGCCGGTGAAGTCGGCTCGTAGTGCTGGGGAGATAAGTAAGGCTTAAGAACTGTCTACACTCTAGCATGATGCTGACCGGAGGTCAGCTCGTAGTGCCGTTTAGAGTTACGCTACTAGGACGCGCAAGCTTTTGGCCTCGCCGACTTGTCTGATCCAGTGCAGAATTAACCGCTGGGGAGATAAGTTTGGCATCAATTTTGGTCACACAATGAAAGTTCGTCTGTCACACCGATTGCGGAGCGGTGTTCCCCCCTTTACGCCATAGAACGCGTGTTTATTACTTGTGTTTGTCGGGATAATTAAAGCATTACTCCCTAGGAACTGCAACATTAATAACTAAATAATAACAAATGTAACAAGACCAAAAGGAGAATTTGCACGTTGAACTTAACCAGGAATGAAAGGTTAACCATTATACAAACCTCCAGTCCTTGTACACCTTGGACACCAACTTGGCCTGGTCTTCCCTATAAGGCAAACAAACCTTAATAATCTTGATAGTGTTTGACTACAGTCCAAAGAGGTATGATCTTTAGCTACTTTGTCTTCAGTATTTTTTATTGCATTAAGGTAGTTTATTACAGTCTTGCAAGAGTAAACAAGCCCAACTTTTACACAGGCTTTCTATTTTGAAAACAAACAATACTTCTGAATGCCAATGAATTGTGTACTTCCAGAAAATATCCATACCCATCCCAAGGAAGGTTAATAGAAATTCCAAGGGGGAGGCGGGTTTCAAAAGCCCATTTTTTTAAGGAAAGTATGACACTAAAAAGGAATTTCTGGAGGGGTGGGGGGGTTCAAGCTACAAAACCTTCCACGGGGTATGGATATTTTCTGGAACAACACATTGGCATTAAGAAGTAAAAACTAATATTTCAATTGCATAAGGGAAGAAATAATTGAGAAATGCTTACACTACCCCATTTTGAAGTTGCACCTTAAAACTCTTCTCTTACCCTGTGTTTCGTGGGAAAAAAATTAAAAACCCAGCGCTCGTCAAAAATTATATTTTTTCACCAGAAAGTTAGCTTGCAACATATACATATTTATATTCATTTGAATCGTCGATGAAATGACCTTTTCGGGATATTTTTTCCTTCGGGGTCAACAGAATCCTCCAATTACAAAATCACGCCGAACCCACACGTTGCAAAAAAATCTCTTCAAAACCCGGACTTCGAAGCGATATATCACTTTAGTGTTAATAGCTACCACATATCGATAGAAGATAAATCTATTCCTTAACAATCCAGCTTTATCGTGTTAAAATTTCAGCGAAATCGAACAAAACCAGAATTAATTAGAATTTTTTTGCGACCTCACTTCCCAGACTTGACCTAACAAAGGATGCTACGGTCGCCCATAGCAACCAAAAAACATGGACATAACAAAGCCGACATTTCGGCCAAAAAACTCCAGAATTATCGCCTGAGAGCTTAAACTTGAATGGGAACATCTTTTTCGAACTTTTTGCAACTGATTTAGACGGAAGAATGGCCTCGGCAGGCTACAAAAAAGACCAAGAGAAAAAACAGAACAGGAGAGCATAACAAGCCAATAACATTTCACCGCGTGGCTTTTGGCATGAAAACGAAAATACAGCTTACTTCTGGATAAATTCAGCCTTAGAAGCCAGCAACTGGTCCCATATTACTTTCTGTATCCTTACAAATGTCCTGACTTCCATCTCCGAAAGATTTTGCCCCAATTTTGAGCAAATAAACATTTCGCCAACAGTGACCACCATTACATTGGCTTGCATACTAAATTAGCTAACTTGACAAAACTCTCCCGAGGGGGGGATATGACGAAAAGAGCTGAAAAATGGCCTGTTATTGGCTAATGATCAGATCATCCCACTGTCCAAATTTGGTGAGAATCGAAAGTAACGCCAATTTTCTGTCACGTTTTCAATCTATGGTCCCTGGAGTGACCAAAATCGATACTATGGCCTGAATTGAGAAATGCTTACACTACCCCATTTTGAAGTTGCATCTTAAAAATGTATTCTGTTCAACTGAACGTCATTCAACCTCGTCCTCTGGGTCTCATATTATAGAGTACCAAAAAACTCCAGTTTCTTACATGTCCTTTATCAGTAGAATCAGGTTCCATTCTCCTTAATTCCAATGCATTATGACACGTTCCTTTCAATTATCACATATAGTTATCCAAATGTTTCTGGTACTTTGTCAAACAACTACTATGACATCTCAAAGTGTCAAATAACAGACAAAATTACATACATCATTTCATTCATCTGTACCATTCATCAGTTTGCTCAGCAAGCACTTTGACTGAAATGTCCCATTCATCTGTATCATTCATGAGTTTGCTCAGAGAGCACTTTGATTGAAATAGGCATGGCAAAATGTCACTTGGTGCATTCATGAAGTGTAACACAATCCTAATCCAGTCTGTATCAAGAGTTTTTTGGGACAAACGTACATGAATACTGATTTGGCCTTCCCACAGCAGGTGCAATTACATCATACATGCATGTATACAGTCACCACATAGAATCAAGGACAATTTAGATGATTTCTGCAAACCTGCAGTTTAGTGCTGTGATTTTTGACAACAGGTAACTGAAGCTGCGTCATCAGGAATGAATATTTTGTAGCCCAGTGATTGCAAATGTCCAGGTATTGTGGTCAGAAAACAAATTTTGCAGGTTGTGTAGCTTGGCAAATGACGAGGATATGTGGTCAGAAAATAAAGTTGTAACACAGACTAGCAAGGCAAATGGCCATGATTTGTTCTCATAAAACAAACAGCTGTGTTGCTCACCAAGCTGTAATTTGTGAATAGGACTAATATAACCTTTTTCAATAGAACAGTTTCAAATTCTCATGGCAAGGGTGGGGTGGGGGGAGGTCCAAAGGCAAGGGGGATATGAAGATGCTTCCTTTGGAAGGGTATGGATATTTCTGAAACCATTTTCAGTGGAGAGGCGCTGATTTCTTCAAATCCTTACCCTAATTCATTCAGACTTTTAAAAATAAGTACATGCCTCTAATACATGACCTCAACTAGCCAGTGATGGCTTTCATATGTGTAAACATTTCAGTAAGGTTTTAAATTGCCAGATTTTAAGGGAAAAATAATTTAATTTTAACAACACAAGCAATTTCAGGTCAAAGTGCAAAACAAACATGTACCCTATTTAAGTCTGAAGTGATGAAAATCAATGTTAATGAAGGAGTAATGTCCCTTTGGGTATACATAGTAGACACTCCATTATGTCCCTGTAGTGATGTTGTAACTTACCCGTGAACCTTTCTGTCCAGGTTTACAGTTGCATTCCTCATCATTTTGATCCTAAAAAAAGATACAAAAAAATGTTATCTAGAAATGCAAGCATAAATAGGCTAAATAATGGTAAGAAATGTGAGCCTGGCATGCATGTGGATGAGCTACAAAGACTAAGGAATTAACAATTTTTATTTAGACATCTTTCTTGGTAAATCCCAGCAAAGTTTATAAAATGGGTATCCAGTCACCTCGCCACCAGGGAATTTTACCACCGACGAACTTGCCACCACCTCGCTACCAAACACAGACAAAAAGATAAACTAGTCGAGTAAAATAGTCGAGGTGACTTAGCTGGTGAATCGGTTTGCGGCACTCTAATTTGTTTCTTTCTTGTTATGACTTTTGCATCATTGAAATGGGCAGCGCATTGCCTTCCTAGCTTTGTTTTCGAGTCACATATTGCATATATAGATTATTCCTTGTTCTTTTATCCACTGCCTTATTAGACTATTGGTGGCAAGGAAACTTCACTTGGTAGCAAGTTCGTTGGTGGCAAGACTTCCTGGTGGCAAGATGACCAGTAACCGTAAAATGTGCAGATACATCAAGATTAAATGATTGGGAAAAAATTGTGAATTACTTATTGCTTGATTTATGGTCCATCTGCACTGCTCATCTCAATTTGACCTGCAAATTCTATATATAATGCTATCCAGTGGATAAATCGCTATCAAGTGGATAGTAATGGTCAAGCAAAGTTTGCTATTCACTGGATAACGATTTTTTTTATTGCAACATTGCGGTATTTGCCAAAATTTTTTTGCAGTATTGCAGTGTTCAGAACCCCCAATGTCCGTCTCTATATGTCTATTCACCTAGTAGCATTTATAGCTTCTTCTCAAAGGGTATCAACTTTTTTTTAGTCTTTTAATTTTAACTGAGAATATGCTGGAGGAAATGGTGGTCTGGATGTGAAGCCTTGGATGAGATTTCAGTTGGAAAACACATCATTTCAAAGGTGTAATGGCGTAGATGTGTCAAAAAAAATTAATGGTGTAGATGGAGCCTCAATTTCAATTCCCACTGGTGTAGGCATTCTCCTTAACAACATTGGCTCTGTCAGCAAGGTTTTAATGAAACCGCAACATAGAATGATTTGATTGAAAATAACATCGCTTCACATCTCCATTTTTTAAGATTTCCGGAGGTACACACATGTACACGTCGTGCAGAATTGGTCGCTATATATGCCCCTGTGCTGTTTGCCCCGTTTTCAAAATGGCTGTTTTCACTGTGAAAAGCTTCAAATATTTTTTTGACGACGTATGAACTATAACCACAACCATCAAGAAATAAAGAAAAATTCCTTGCCTACCACAGTGCTTTTTTCTCTAAAATTCTTTGGTATATGCTCTAGACATTTCCTCGCACAAAACAAATAGGGTCAATTAATTACTTCTTTCTTTTTTGTAGAAAGGTGGTGAAGGGTATATTGATGATTTTTATCGTGAAACGACTAGGTTTTTATACGCGAATAGTGATTTTGTGCGTAGCCGTGAACCGTGTTTTTTTTACTACGCAATAAATGATCTCCGCCTTGACAACCAACGCAGCAAGTTAAGCAAACATTCAACGGTCATCGTTGTAACCATTCTCACTTAGAATTTTATTTATTTATGTTAAAACTGGAGAATGTGCCCCGAATTCAAAGTAGATTATCTCCAAATTCCGTTCACGCGACTGTTTCACCAGACTACATATCAGAGATCCATGAACCAAATATTTGTATCACTTAAAAAAAAAACTCACTCAATAGTGTAAAAAGAACGCTTTCTTCCCGAATCAACGACCTAGCTAAGTGTTCGCGTTCACCACGCGCGCGGGCACGCGAGTGACTGTAAGTTTCCCTACAGCAGTAGAAACATTGTAGCCTCCAAAACTAATGGCAAAACTAATGGCAAAACTAATGGTAACAAAACCTGCGTAAAAGCAAACTTTACCTGTGAATTTGCTATTTTGCACACAAGGAAAAGTAGGGCGAAGAGAGAGGCCGCCCTGTGGATGAAACGTGAATAATAAGTGAGACAATCTTTTCGTAAACCGGGTAAGGCGAAACTCAAACGGGTGGGAATATTAACGATCTCGCAAACCTACCTTAACCTCATGATGAAAAAATATCAAACAGTCTCCAACGAGAGGTAAAAGCAAGCAAAATTGAAGAACAGTGCCACGGATCACAAACGCTTCATGGATAGCACAAGGCCTTGTTATCTGAGCCTCGACGGCCGTGTCACTCCAAAGGAAGTGGGAAAATCGATTGTGATGCAATCCGATCTGGCGATCTCGACAGTTGACAGGCCCCTGTAACCTCACATTACAGGGATTGTCTCTGAAGGCGGAGAATGACGAAAAGGAAATATCGAGTTCAGGATTGTCTCATCACACCTCAATAACACGCATAGTTGAGCACGCCTTGGCGCCAATTCAATCGCCTTTTTCGCGGCAAAAGCGAGGATCGGTATGTTTACTTAAGAAACTGCTCGATATTTCCGGTGAGTCCCGCCATCGGGAGGTGAAGCGACAGACTCCACGAATAGCTCTCCAGCTGTTTCCCGGTCGTTTTTGTTTAGTCTTGGGTAAAATGGTGAGATAAAAGAAACACGTTTTGCTACACGTCTATGGAGTAGGACGACTAAGCGAACAAAAAAAAAATGAAATGCGAAAAGATTCGTTTGGTATTTTCTCAACCCATTTCGGGCCGTCAGACAAATACATTATCTGGTTTCTGGATCTTATCGCGTTTGTCATCTTGCAGCTTTCTACAAATCACCTTTTAGATACGAGGTCATAGCCGCGGGGGTCCGTATTTTGAAATTTACCGTAATATGTACGACTTACACTGCTTTGAACCACATGATAATGGTTCTTGGCGAATTTCTGGCCACCTAATTTTCGCACAGCAACGCTAAAACTCACATAAGTGCTCAAGCAATATCAATAAAAATTTTTTTCTCTTTTTCGCATTAAGTTTTACCGAGGACCACACACACAAGTAGGTCAACACGTTTGTTTTCAAACTGAATGACTGAGAATTTAAGAGAAAAAGACTTAAAAAATACAGTGAAACAGAAAAACGAACACATTTCAGCGTGAAAGCATAAGAGGATTCCAAATTCGTCGTCCTTTCCTCTTTCACGGATATACTCTGGATCGAAACTGTCTAAAATTCTGTAATCTCGCCAAATTAATGGCTCTTCAATAAACATGAATTTTTAATGGCCAAAAAAGAACGTAGAAAAATGCCTCCTTGCCAGGTTAATAAAGGAAGTTACGTGGATTTCCCGTCTCTCATTTATTTACAATTCTCGCGTGCAAAAGTCAAGCGAAGTTGTGAAAAAAGGCGACCTGTTCTTCACAAACACCACGCCACTCTAACAACTTCCCCTCAATCTCCAATACAGCCAGGGAATATGACACTTTTTTACGCTCAAAGAAGGTGACCACACCGCAGATCAGGGGGTCTAGCTCGGGCGTCCCGTAGTTGCTGTTTTTTGAGGTTGTGACAGACATTTATAGCTTGGGTCAAGTTCTCCGCCGTAATTATCTTTTATCTAAATCAATCCTTAGATCCAATGAAAACTGTAGCAAAAAAAATTACGGATGAGTTTCACAACTAATATTATTTGACACACAGGATTGTTTATCTTGTCTGGGTGCAATTCGCAGATCACCATCCGGGAATGACAACTATTTGCGGTTAGAATACTTGGAGTGGTTTTTCCGGCTGCAGAAATATTTTCAGGGCAAAAGCAGGCCGCAATTCAGAAGCATGGGCAGGCCTTCAGTAATAATCCAAAGTAGCTTCCGTATTTTGGTAGAACACGCCTCATTTCGAGGGAAAAATCTCGCTGTTTTACGAGAAGCGTAATTTCATTTATTCTTGTCATAGTCCGATTGCCGGGCCCGATTGTGATTGTTTAGCAGTAGATCCAGCTTCTTCACGTACGCGAGAATAAAAACTTCTTAAAAGTAAAAACAAAAAAGTGCTACTGTGCACTTAGAGGCTAAATATTACAAATAAGCTTGTTTTTGAACGATCGAGTTAATAGCGTCTACTGCAACGCGCCCACAGAAATTCCTGGGAAATTTCCGATTAATTATTAGATTAACTTCACGCTCTCGATGAAGAGCGCAGGACAGGTAAACTATTGTTCCATGGTGTAGAAGGTAAACCCACCCAGTCATTCAATCTTGACACCTCGGGAATTCCGCGATCTGTCAATAAATCGTGAAACATTATCACCGGAGGCTAAACGTGAAACAAAAGCCGCTTTCTCAATCCTGGCATTTCGGCCTGCCAGCCATTTTCACTGATCACCGGGCGACAATTCTCAACTCTTCACACTTAAAAACCCACGTTAACATAGTATGACCAGATAAGAGCTCATCAGAACTGGTAGCTGTTTCTGGATGCATATATTAACCATGCGGTACGTTTGGGCCCGATATTATGGGACGGATCTTTGGCACGCTTCAGTTCGCGTTTTCTTAATTTACCAAGGCAGACGTCAAGCGCCTGACGCGCGCGTTCATCCACTCATGTTCTGCTGTGGTTTGTTGTCTTGCAGGTTTTCAGTTCGTTTTGCTGCTCTTTTCGTCGTCGTTTGTGGATTATCATTGGTAAATTCTCCTCTCGCGGATGCCGAGGTATGTTTCTATTTTATTTGGAGTGTTTCCCCACAGCTCCAAGAGAGCGTGTCCCTTTGCACTTTCAGCAGTACTGAGCGAACCGACCACAGGAAAAGTTGATAGTTGCGACCCGAAAAAAAACCCAGCTTCTGTTTGCTGTCATTTCACAGCAGAAGCTATTTGTTTGACAGCAGTTTTTCTAACGGTAAAAATGCATATATTCATTTACACTCTAGTTAACCCGCACCAAAACCATTTACTCCTGATGTCCGTTTCATTCAATGTTCCGTTGCCTTCTATTCGGCATCTAGCCTGCAGCGCGCAAATGTTTCTCGAAATCAAGAAATAAATTAGAATTCCCTGGTTTTTCGGGAAGATCCCCTTGGTGATAGCATTTCCGAGTATGTCATGTCCAAACCCTGAACCATTTGAAATCTCGTGGCTTCGATCACACCAATCGATCGCACGATCGCACGAGTAGATAGATACCAAAGTAGAACCGTGTTAGCTTGTATTCTCATCACCGGATCGTTAATTATAGTTGCGAAAATTAGCAGTAATCGCCTTCCCCATCGACGGGCTGTTAACAAAACTAAAGATTGCAACAGTTAAGACAGTAAAATCACTCTCTTTCTCGTGTTCAACAATTATAATAATTTCATCTCATGGTAATTATTTAAAACAAAAAATCCACGGCTGGTCTGCGTTCTAGTGTGATTGAGGCGATAAACTTGGAGGTATTTCCTTCACAGTTGAGTTTCCGCTGCTCTTTTTAAATCGTAGCTTTTCAAAAACTTCTCATTTGCTATGAGGGGGATGCTCGAGAGAAAGACTCGCGCGCTAGCTGTAGTTCAGAAGGTGTGCGTGACTTTCACGCGAGTGACGTGGCTCGCGCGACCGACAAAGTCGACGAAAGACAGGCGACAGAAGTGACATGAACGTTGTTCTTAAAACCACTACTGTGATGCAGTTTTGGGTATAAATCCTTGTAATAACACCATGATAAGAAGTAAGCTCACTTGAACTTGACATAAACATCACGACAGACTAGACGTGGTTGGAAATCACAAGAAAAACTCGCGATGTTTATGTTATATTCGGTTTGTGATTTCTGTCTGGGGAAAACCATCAGCACACTAAAGCGTTGTGTAATTAGACCTACCCAAATATCAACCAAAAGATCATTAAAACTTCCCGGGAACTGCCCTTAAGTCCAGCTCGGTTTAGGAAGAGATCAACCATTTGTGCGAGACTTAATTTGAAGTCTTATAGTTAACAGATAACAAGGAGTTTTTTTTATTCACAGTGAACCGATGAAGGGCTAAGAAGCTAAAATGATGGTAGCTTTAAATATTTCTAATACAATGCCATCTGTTTCATTCGTTGTGTCCAAAACCCGTCCCGCTATGCAGCCTTCGACCTTTGCGCAAATTTATTTCCGGTGCTGCGGCCGTTGAGCTAGAAAGTAACACTAATACACGTTCATCAACTGTGTCTCAAGAGTACCGAAACTGCATAACACAATCTAGTGATGAATGTAACAGAAAAAGAAAATAGTTGGTAAAGATTGTGCTCAGAAGGCTGTTTAAAAGGCACATCGCGTGAATTTTGTGCATGCGGTGAGACTCCCATGACTTCCGAAATAAGCCTAACAAAATCGGACTATAGTAAACCTTTTCGGTAATCCTAAAAGATGTGCCCCGTGAGTCTTCCGCTGCTTAAAAGGTTCAAAAACAATCCAAAACGTACTGATAAAATTTTTTTCTCATAAGTCATGCAATGGACAAACTGATGAAAATTCCAAGATCACACGCGTACAGGTTTTTGCCTTGGGCAAAGAGTCAAACCGCAAGCTGTAGGCGAGGCCATATCCTTAAGTTTCTGGAAATATTCCCAATGCAAAACACTGTCTGGTATTAAAAGGAACGCATTTGCGGATTGGCATCTCATCAAATCCTTGGAAATAGGTTTTCAAATAATAGACTTCTAATAAATAACGGATAGATATAGCAGCTTTGCCTTCTTCCGGTTTCGCTCCAAGCTTCAAGCTTGTCCGTGCTCCAGCTCGTCCGGAAGGCCGTGAAATTCTAGGAATCGATTCTACTGTTTTGATATAACAAAGAATAGCAAATAAATATTGACAATTACAGCATGCCTCAATGAAAAATCAATATCCAGCTTCTTAAAATGTACCGTTACAGCTCGTAATTAAATTTCTATTTAAAGGACATTGGTTTTTTTTTTCCTTTTTTCGTTTTCGGTATTTTTGTACATGAAGTTTCACCTTTCTCCTTGCAATTACCTTTAAACTATATTAATAAGTTTGACCCTAGCGTTCAGTTAGATTACCTTACATATCATCCCCGTCTACTTTTTAAACCAACAACAATAAATCTTCCGTACAAAGGGAAAATTTTTAAGTAGCATAATTTTCAAAGACTTTTTTCAACACGAAACTGTCCAGAATAAAATAGTGTTAAAAAAAATGTTGAAGATCAACTTCGGCCCACCAAGATTTAGAATCGCAGAAATTGAAATTCAATCGCAGTATCTAACAAGTATTTGAAATGTAAGAGCACCATGTCTGCATCTCGGCTGGGTTGTTCAAAGCCTGATTGAGCTAACCTAGGATAAGGAGGAATTTTGATGCAATATATCAAACACAAGAGGCAGTGTTTCATCGGGATATCCAAACACCGAGAAAAGAGTTGAAAATACGACGCTCAGCGGAGTATCTTTGACGAAATTCAATGTGTTTGGATAGCCGATGAAACACTGTCCCGAGAGTTTGATATATCTTCTCTACCGAAACCGAAACTAAGGAGTAAACGGAGAACTAAAATCGTCAAAATCTATGCTAATTAAGACCGGGTATCCAAACCTCCTTCACAGTTGTGATTCTCTTTGTTTTAACTTGATGAATTGTTAACCAGTTTGAGAATTCAGTTCTCTAACTTTTCAGAGAGGATTTCTTTTTATATTGTTTGTCCTTCAGTTTTGAGTTTGAACAATTTCAAACTACACAAACCCTAAGCACTGAGAAACATTTTTATATAAGGAGAGTTAATACTTCGGTCAACTTTTAATCCTGAGGTAGCATTAACCGGCTTTCGAACAACCCTACAGCCCTGTTGTTTGCATCTAAAACTTAACAGGCATAAATCTAAACGCTTTTGTCAGTTAGGAAATTTGTGTTATGATTATCAACATTGTAAGTGGCAGGTGGGGGAGAACTTGCTTGGTGTCCCAATTTTTTTGGCCCAGACTGTCTAAAAGAAGAATTGAAAGAATGTCTTACCACTTGCTATAAGGAAGGTCTTAGAAAAGGGGAGTTGTGCTGTCTAACGGGTACAGCTAACAAGCACTACTAAAAGGAAACAGCATGCAACAACAAGTTTTACCTGGGTAGGCAGTGCTAAAGATCGTGAAGTCCATCTTTCTAAATGACCTTCTACGGTCAGTGACTGATAATTCCTTGACATGACCTGCTATTGCTTCTGGAGGAGCAAACAGTTCACTTGCCCACCCACCAATAAAATCCAACTGTGCACGAGATATTTTGTTTGAAAAGGATGTCCCTATTTCCTGCACTGAATAAGATGACCTTGGCTCTGTCTTAAGATCTTCAGACGGGTGGTTGATCCACGCGAAACAGAAATGATCTAAATTTGGTATAAGCAGAGGGTACTGCGCAAGTGGACATTTTGCCTTGTCCTCGCTTTTTCACAGGGTTTATCTGTGGACAGCAATAAAGCGATACTGCTACCTAAACGTGATTAAATTATGTATGTCTCTGTTCGTTTTCCCCTCTAAGAGCGGAACACATATAAAGCAAGGTGCACGTTTTCTACTTCAGAAGTGTCACAAGGTTAACCACTTCAGCAAACCCTAACAATAAACCATTACTGGTAAATCATCTTAGTTCCAAACTGTGTCATATCATTCGAATTACACCTTTTTCCACTTTATAGGAATTAAATATAATTATTTGACGTTGTTTGGGATCAAGAACTAGCAAAACAGAGCTTTGCGAGAAGGTTTACATGGTTAACTATTCAATTTAAATAGAAGGGGTAGTTACGTAGTTAACCTATTGTCTCTGGCAGACAGTTAACCATATTTCAAGTATCAAACTCTACATTGCTTCCATCCTGAGTTTCAAATGATGTGAAGTGAGAAATTTTCATACCTTCTGCCAGTTGGGAAGAACAGCGAAGGTTAGGGTGCAAAACGCTGACTTTCAAGTGGTTAACCATTGATGTAATTTGTGCGCATTAATTAAATACATGTGACCCGAAAGTTTTCATGTCGCATGTAATAGTGATAAATCTGATTACTGTACACGGATAACCATTTCAATGGGTTTCATTCTATTTACTGAACACTATTCCATGAAACGACACAAAAGATCTGCTACTTTGCGAACTGATAATCTTGGAACGTGTCTTATAGACACAAGCTCTGCCCTTTCCTTTAATGCCATTTTACTCGAAGCATATCGCTTTCAGACAATCCCGAACAAATAAGTTGGAACACTTGAATTGGATCACATATCCCCCACTCCCCCCCCCCCCCCTAATCAATTAATCAATGTTCGAAAATGTTGCATTTTTTTCGACAAAAAGGGAAAAATCACCAGATTATCAACATTGTAAGTGGGGGAAGGGAGAAACTTGCTTGGTGTCCCAATTTTTTGTCTGGGATTGTAGCAATACACCATTGAATAAATACTACAAAAGGAACTCTGTAAATCCTTAGGGTAGAAAAGAGAAGGCAAATTACCACAAAATAAAAATGCTAATGCTTTGCATGATAAGAGGTCAACCAGTAAAACATTTTCAAACTCCCTGATTGGCTCTAAGCCTGTAGGGGTGCATTGGAGGGATTTCAAACATGTTGTTCTTGAAAAATGAAAATTTTGTCAGTTTCCCACTTCCCATAACAGTAGCAGCGACAGCTTTTAAAAGATTATTTCTCTCTCTTTTCTTTCATAACTGTAGTGTCAAGGGTGCACATCTTGCATTCCAAAATGTATAGGACCAAAAGGTGAAAGGGTAAGTGCATATAGCATTACAAATACATAAAAGTTGGTGGTGATTAAAACTTAATACATGCAATAAAATTCTAGCATTCTCCAACATGTTAAATATAATTCAAATAAACACAACCCCCTTACCCTTACACCTGTCAGATTATGATCCTTATGGAACACTAAGCAGTCATTTTTCTCACTTTCACCTGAAATGCAAAAGCCAAAAAAAGTGATTAACATGCTTGGAAGCCGAGTGACCTAAAAGTACCAACTGACAACCAAATAAATACCAGAAATGGAAAGAGTTTGGCAAGAATATTTGCTGGTGTTGAGGAATTCAACTGTTAAGCTAGTAAGAGTGCAGATTGTAAGGATCATTCCAAACCATGTTGGAAAAACTTGGAGGCATTGAAAGGGAAAAACTTACATAAAACTTGCTGGGTCATTTGAGATGCACAGAATTGTCTAATTGTGAACAATACCTAGAATATTGGTTGTCTGAAGACAAACGCCTCCTAGAAATCAACTGTCAAAAGGCTTAGAGGGGCTATGTCTTGATATGCAGACTAATTTGTCATGAGGTACCGTAAACTGTTGTAACCTTTAATTTCAATTTCATTCTAGGGAGATCGAGGCAGAACAGGTCAAACTGGCCCATCTGGCTTACCGGTGAGTAAAAATTTAATTGCTACCTCTTTTCCAATTGACGCTATATATCTCTTGTTTAAAGGAGAAGGTCACTCCAAAAAACATATTTTTTTTGGCCAATGCAAATAAAAAATCTCGCACTAATGTTAGCTACACACCAAAGTTTCAGCCTCAAAAGTGCAGGTTTTTTTTCCTTATGAAATTCGTCTTCAAATAAGCCCTAAATTCAACAGTGTTGCTGTCATTTTAAACAGTACTCAGCAGTCAGGCTGCATTTTCGTGACATCATTCCATCCTTGTCCATGGGTACTATACCCACCAACAAGCCCTTAAACTACCACTCTAGGTCATGGCTGCTCTCAAGCCGTATTATTTTGAGCCAAACATACTCCAAACCCCAAAAATGATTCCACGAAGATAATGAGGAGGATAATCGGTTGGAAAAAATACATTGTGCTGCTGTTGTGAAGGATGACAAGTGACAAGTAGAATAAGGCTGATTGTGTCTGGTTTGATTGAGAGTAATGTGTCATCAATACAACTGCAATAAAAGGCAAATTTGGTCCTAATAATATTAGCTAATACTGGACCTATGTTACATCAATCAAACGCCTGACACCTTCCCCCAACAAAGGACTCAAATCTAGCAGAGAACTGTGCCTTTTCTCATGAATGTTACTTTTTGTTTCATTTCTTCATTGTTATCAACATGCTATTTAAGAGCTACCTTGTGTGCATATTCTAGTCTGATAATTTTATAGTTCTTAATTACCGAAATATATATAAGCTTAACTTGTGATATCCAGAATAATCAAGGTCGAGGTAGGGGTTGTAACCCTTAATGAGACCTTAATTATTTTGGATATCACAAAAACCGAATCTAATAATTGCTTTATTATACACATTGAGCGAAAAAAAAAAAAATGGAAGTCATGTTTTTGCTTCATCACTGACGGCAAACAACACAAAACGCACAAACTTGACATGATCACCCTTATAAATCATGCACTGCGGTCATACATGATATGATTACCCGTGACTTTCAGTGTCCTTGACATGATTATTGTATAATCTGCAGCTAGATGATATCACAGGTGCTGATTTCGAAAATTCACTGTACGCTTTCGGCCAATCAGAAAAGAGATAGTGAGTCCAATGTATAATAATAAACAATAATAATTATTGGATGAGATTTTCGTGATATCCAGAATAATCAAGGTCCAGGTAGGGGTTATCAGCCAAAGCCAAAGGTTAAGGCTGATAAACCTTACCAAGACCTTGATTATTCTGGATATCACAAAAACGGAATCTAATAATTGTTTTATTATACATTGAATGGAAAAAAATGGAAGTTATGTTTTTGCTTCTTCACTGACGGCAAGCAACACAAAGCACGCGAACTTGACATGATTACCCCTAGAAATCATGCACTGCGGTCACACATGACATGATTACTCTACCCATGACCTTGAGTGTCCTTGACATGATTATTGTACAATCTGCAGTTGTGACGTCACAGGCGCTGATTTCGAAAATTCCCTGTACGCTTTCGGCCAATCAGAAAAGAGATAGTGAGTTCAATGTATAATAATGAACATTCTCGGATTTTCATTCAGTCTCTATTAACATTTCAGCTTGAGCTAAAATTTGTACCTCACCTTTCCTTCTCTTATAAGTCTCGTTTTATCTGAAACTTAAGCTTAAGCTTATATGGAAAAATTATTTACGAGTTTCAAGATTTTCAAGCCGGGATTTTACGACAAAGACGATCGTCGTTGATAAACACAGACTAAACTATTGCACTAATACCTTTGTCTTTCAATTGTAGGGCTTCCAAGGGCCCGAAGGTCTACCAGGACCAAGAGGCTATAAGGTTAAGTATCTTAATGTTCGTTGATTCATCTTGAATGGTAGATTGATTAAACCACAAGCCAGGCATTAAATTATAACCGGACGGACTGCTCGTTGCCCGCAACACCGGCCGGGTGCCATGTTTTCCCGCCCTTTTCTTAGAAAGGCTTGGTTACTAAGCATCACAGAAAATGGCGGATGTAAGCTTGCATTGTAGGTCAAATCTTTTCACTAACATTGTTAAAAGAAACTGTATTTTTCTTTCGAAAAAGTTTGTAATTAATGCAATTTTCTACACATAACCTTAAGTTAAACATATTAAAGTTTAAGGTTGAAATCTTTATTTTAGGGAGACAAAGGAGAAAGTGGTTCGATTGGAGCAAAGGGGCCAAGAGTAAGTCTGGAAAACTCTGTATTACTTCTTTGTTAATATTTGAACAACATAGTATACATCTGCTGTATTTTAAACATTTCGACATACCCTCCAGAAAAACATGCTCAACAATAAATGTTGGGATGGCCTGATAGTATCAATGTTTTAGGTACCATAATGTAAGCTTAAATTTAGGGGTTTTTTTCATAGGGGAACGTAACCAGGAGGCAAATCTAAGAAATTCTTCAGGCAAGTCAGATTAACAGTGAAGGGTGGTCTATATTTAGAAGGGAATTCTTCACCACCATTAAGAATTTTGGGAGTTTTTGACAGTATGAACAACTGATAATATGAGTGTGGCTAACAGGGAGGTGGTGGAGCACAAGTATGTTACCTCAGAAATACTAGATTGAGGTAAGCTTAAGTTTAAAAGATAATTCACTGCTGGAATGGTTTGAGTATGGGTGCGTCTCTTAGATTACAAAGAGTTCCATGAAAAAGCTGATATATTTCCATAATGGTAACATCTCACAGCACTTGAAGATTCGGGATGCTAACATTAAAATTGCAAGCAATGCTCATGTTAACTTTTCTCTTTTCCTTATCAGGGAAGAGTTGGTCCACCTGGTTTTCCTGGAGCAAATGGCAATCCGGTAATGTATTGGCTAATTTGAATTTTCAAATCCCTCCCCCCCCCCCCCCCCCCCCACCCCAACACCTGCAGCCCCCAGGGAATTTGAGGTTTTGACTTTTCAGTTGGTCAAGTATTCCGATCAGCGGAGACAAAAATGGTGTTTGTTTGTTTGTTTCCCTAACCTCAGTATCAAACTAAGTTATTAAATCCCTCTTCTCTAGACACAACATGAGTTAATGAGTTATGGAAACAAAGTACAATAACAAATTCACCCTTGAATACTTACTGTGGACTTAAATTGCACTGTGTTCCAGGTATAAATTAAAGTGACTAAATTTTCTCAAGGAAAACTTGATATTACCTTCAAACACTTTACAAAGCTTATATTGACAAAACTGAGGAAAAGGGTTTTTTTTTCTCTGTTAGGGTTTGCCTGGAGAAGATGGACCTCGTGGTATGATGGGTGACCCCGGCTGTAATGGAACAAAGGTACATATTCTGTTGTATTATTTAACAATATAAAGTGAAAAAAAAACCTTTAACCCTCTTAATACAGGTAGAATTTCAGGAATTACAAATTGCCTTTGATTTTACATTCATGTGAAGTAAAATAAAAGTTTGCAAGAGGGATTTATTGCAAACTTGGAAAATGTGAAATTTTTCATGTTTCACAAAAATAGATCAAAATCTCTGATCACAGTTTAATTCTTTATTGTGTACAAGTGTTGGATTGTTGAGTTGAAATCATTGGCTTAATTTAATAAAGGACATTTTATGCGAAGAGGTCAATAGAGTTCAAATACTTCCTCACCCAGTCCTATATGGAGTTAGCACATAAACAAAGTTTACTCTTTTTACATACATACATACATACATACACACTTTATTCATCCCAAAAGGGCTTTTTGGAATAAAGATAGGGACTTTTAAAAAAATAAATTAATTATGACATTCTATGTACAACTCAATTAATTAATTAATTAATTAATAAGTAACTTATTAATAATTAATCAATTATTAATATGTAAATCAAACTAATAGGATAGAAATATCAAAAGAAAAAAGCAATTAGGTTTCTAAAAATTTTTAAATTAAACTCCTCTTCAGGCAACGTTTAAAGTCTGTTAGTGTCGGTTTCAACTTAAGAGCATAGTCCAGTGAATTCCAGAGTTAAACTGTTCTATAATAGAGGGTTCTTTGTCCTGTGGCTGTTTTATACAAAAGAATATTAATCAACTGAGAGTTGCTCATTGTACGCTCTTTGTGTGTTGGTCTTCAAGTATGGGACAAATTTAGACATCTATTGTGTGCATTTTGATCAGGAAAGTATCCTTTTACTTACTTGAATACTTTGCACTAAAAAATGAAGCATTTGTCAGACAGGGAAAAGTTGCTGAAGCTCACTTGCAAGCAATCAATGTATCTGCCACTACTGTAAATAATGGAAATGTAAGGACCAGGGAAGTCTAAAATAATAAGAACCAATTATCTGTAAGTTCAACTTTTGCCTTCTGGGTGACTGGAAAAACTTACTTTTTCATGTTAGCTTTAGTGCTGGGCTTGCAGGATTTCTTGGTTAGGAGCCTTTGGGCTCCTCATAATTTTTCTCAGACAACAGCCTTTATAATTATTTATTATATAATTAATGCTCAACGTCATATTCAACAGGGTGAAAGAGGTGTTGCAGGTGAACCAGGAAACCCTGGAGTCAAGGGTGAAAAGGTCAGAATCAAAATTCTCCTTACCTTTGTAATACATACTTCACAATTTTCATTGGGAGAATTTATCTGAGCATTAACCTGCTCATCCCACAGTAGTCAAATGCAATCCCCAACCGCTTAATACAGCGTGCTCATAGGTCAATCATTTCTTAGCATGAGGATGTTCACACTAAGGATGTTGACTGAGCATGCAGTTCACATACATGTACCATATGATGTATTGAGTGTTGGCATCAGACAAGTAAAAAAAATCAACAATAGCAGTTCCGGTGATCAGCGCTATTTGCATGGATTTAATAATCTTGGGCATTCAGTGATGCATATTTTTCTGTTAATAAATCAATTGAACTACCATTTTTGTACATTTTTTAAAACATGACAAGAACTCTATGACATGTATTAGAAATTTGAATTATTTTGCTCCACAAATCAAGATATTTTTTAACACATGTTATCTCAAATAATCTACTTAGCTTTAAAACAACATCACTGAACAATGTTAAAAGGAATTCTGAGCTGAGCTTTTGGGAGTAAAAAGCCCTTGAAGTGTTTGCTTATTGCAGGTTTTGTGCAACAAAATGGTTCAATATTGGTGTCCACATCTGCTAAACAGAGGTGTCAGCTGAAAGCAAGGTTATTTTGCAGTAATTGTGGGATGAAAATTTAGGGACTCTAACTGGTGTCCACTTATACAGGGTGTCCACTTAATATCGGGTCCCCTTAAATACTGGTTTCACTGTAGTACACTTGTATATTTCTATGCTTTTTTTGTTTTGCTTAGGGCTTGTCTGGTAGCATTGGAATGAAGGGTGAAAAAGGTTCTGCTGTTGATGTTACTGGTCCTCAGGTGAGCTTATGCAGTACAAAATAATAATTATCATGTGTTTCTTCACTAACAAGCCAAACACCCTGAGCAGTCTCAAGTTCAATCAAAGTGGCTTAAGAGCCACTCAACTTAGAAAACCAGGAGGTACAAGTTAATTATCAATTCCCCCTATTAAAACAAAAATTAAGTTAAACTTCTTTTTGTACCAAAAATGATTTTGTATCAAAAAATGTGACATTCCCCATGCTATATGCGTTATGTTATGCATTATTATTATTACACTTATAACGCAATTTGCATCAATTTTTTCAGCTTTCAAAAGGTCAAGTGCAAATATATGTAATAAATTTACATTGTTTAGACATTCTGTTCCTTAAAACTCAGAGAAACAATCAAATCCAAGTTTTCCTCCTGCCATTTCCTTGTTACATTAGCCCTTTCTTATTCCCCAGATGTGTTTTGAATTTAAACTACTCATTGTGAGGAAATCAGTTCACCTCCATGTTGAATATAACTTCAACTTGACTATGACTGTGAAAACCTTGTACATTGAGGGGTGGCAAATGGTCCTTCGAAAACCATGGGTCTTGCAAAACTTTTGCCGAATTTCATGGGTCTTGCAGTCTTGTTGTTTTGGAAGTTATGTACGTCTTGCAGTCTCAATTTTTTTTTGAGGCTAAGAAAGTTGTTTATTTTTTTATTAGTTGAAAGACATCTGAACATCTTGGAACCTGAACATTGTGAGCTCACGTTTAAAACACTCTGAATTCTTGGTCTCACAACTGAAGAAATCAAAATGTCTCGGGTTCAAAAAGAAAAACGTTAGTCTTGTCTTCTGGCAAAGTCTTGTATTTACCATTCACCACCCCTACATTGATCAGCAGATTTACAGATAGTCTAACAGGGAGCGAAGGAAGGATCAAGTTAATCTTGCATCCTTACCTACAACTTAGAAAATATTATTTTCCAAGTTAAAAACAATGCAATCATTAAATTTATACAGGCAAAAACTAACAATAGATAAATCCGATGTTTCAGCGACATCTTGGCGCCATTGTCAAGGGAAACTAATTAAATATGCGATTTCAAGAGTAACTAAGAGTTCAGAGTTTCTAATTTGCATAAGTTAGACAAAGACTTTAGCGCGAACTGAGTCTGATTGTACATTTAAACACGGTCGTAATTGTTTAATGAGTAACATCTCATTAATGAGACAATCAAACTTGTTGTGGCATTTTTTCAACACGCTAAAACAATTGCGAAGGTCATCCGGAATCCTGCCTGCGTGTCTATTATCATAGTGATTGCGTACTGACGAGGTCTTGCTTCTATGTCCATCAACGCGTACGAACAGATGGCCACGGGTGTAACCGACATAACCAGCATCGCACTGGTCACACTTGAAGTTATACACAACGCATTGTTGATCAATGAGCTGAGGCTTAGGTTCGCTTGTCGGGAACTCCTGGGCAATCTTGCGGCTCGTAAACACCGGTTGAACACTGGTCTGCAGCTTCACACTGAGATCTTTCAAGCTCCGTGCCAAGATCAAACAGAGTGAAGCCCTCAGAAGTGAGATCAACTCCATCTACACTAATATCCGACAAGCCTGCAGTTTGTTTTGGTACACTTGCATTCTTCGCATTATTAGCGGCCTTCGAAAGGACTACTACCATGAAGTCATGTCTGTGCACACTCGTAAGATCTCGAGGTTACTAAACACTGAAGTCGATGTCGACGAGCATATCACAAACATCTCCTCGCATGAGCTCAGTTTCTTTCAGAAATTGGTTCTCTGTTGAGGCTTAAAGTTCGCCATACCCCAGCGTATCTCAAACATCGAGATTAAGGCGAGCTTTGAGAAGGCCTACTGGGACTTGGAACGGCATCTAAACAGTGAGAACTCTAAGGAACTGGCTGCCGCAACATTAAAATCTATAGCTCTCAATTACATCAACCATAAAGGTCCGAGTCCTCCTAAACAGCTTTTGACAGCCATTAAACAACTAAAGCGCCGTGATGATATCATCATAACAAAACCAGACAAAGGCTCAGGTGTCATTGTAATGGATAAGTCGGAATATATACATCTACTATCCGAAGCTTCTGTCAATGACACCAGCAAATTTCATCCCATTCCTTCTGAACAACCAAAAACCCGAGGCAGACCACCCAAGCACTATCATCCGCTTTTAGGAGGCTCTTGTACAATCTATCATCACAAGGATCCTCCCTCACGCTGTGGCCCAGTCTCTTCGTCCGACCGGTTCTAGACTGGCACACCTGTACGGGTTGCCGAAAACACACAAGGAGAAATTAGCCATGTGACCAATGATGTGTCCTCCTTGTTCACGAATGTACCTTTGGATGAAACCATTACCATTCTCGCAGACAGAGCCTTTAGAAACAACTGGTTTAATTCCGAGTATGATTTGAACATTTCAAAGCAAGACCTTATTGATCTTTTGGGTGTGGCCACCAAGGGGCTGCTTTTCCAAGTTAATGGATCCCTGTATGAACAGATCGACGGAGTAGCGATGGGGTCCCCCCTTGGGCCCTTGCTAGCCAACGTATTCATGTTGTCTATTGAAGAGAAATTAGATGTTGAGGGCAAGCTGCCACCTTACTATCGTCGATATGTTGACGACACATTCACTGTGATGCCCGATTTGTCTACAGCTAGGGACTTTCTTAACACCCTCAACCACGCTCACCCCGCCATCAACTTCACTATAGAGGTCGAAAATGATGGAATGCTTCCCTTTCTCGGTACTCAACTCCTAAACAGAGCACCTCGTATTGAAACTAAAGTGTTTGTGAAGCCAACAAACAGTGGTCTGCTTCTCCATTACCACAGTCATGTCGATAATAGGTACAAGCGCGGACTATTGACAACTATGCTCGATTGCGCACATCGCCTGTCTTCGTCATGGTCCTACTTCACTGAGGAGTGCGAACGACTGAAGTCTGTTTTCTCTAAACTGAAATATCCCAAGCACCTTGCTGACTCCACTGTCAAAACCTTCCTAAATTTAAAGGTCGCTGACCAGCCCTCATTACGGTCCAGATCTACGACAGAAAACACTACTCGGGTTGTCATACCCTTTAAAGACCAGGAGTCTGCTAATATCGTGAAGACACAGTTGAAAGATCTCAGTGTGAAGCTGCAGACCAGTGTTCAACCGGTGTTTACGAGCTGCAAGATTGCCCAGGAGTTCCCGACAAGCGAACCTAAGCCTCAGCTCATTGATCAACAATGTGTTGTGTATAACTTCAAGTGTGACCAGTGCGATGCTGGTTATGTCGGTTACACCCGTGGCCATCTGTTCGTACGCGTTGATGGACATAGAAGCAAGACCTCGTCAGTACGCAATCACTATGATAATAGACACGCAGGCAGGATTCCGGATGACCTTCGCAATTGTTTTAGCATGTTGAAAAAATGCCACAACAAGTTTGATTGTCTCATTAATGAGATGTTACTCATTAAACAATTACGACCGTGTTTAAATGTACAATCAGACTCAGTTCGTGCTAAAGTCTTTGTCTAACTTATGCAAATTAGAAACTCTGAACTCTTAGTTACTCTTGAAATCGCATATTTAATTAGTTTCCCTTGACAATGGCGCTAAGATGTCGCCGAAACGTCGGATTTATCTATCATTAGTTTTTGCCTGTATATGTTTATCTAAATCATTAAATTGCTGACTTTTACATATTTTTGTTTCATCCAGAGATCTATTTTGTTTTTTTTCTCCAAGTCATAAGCCTGGCAAGTATGCCAGAAGACATACTTGACCTGCCAAAATTTTACTTGTCCATTCAAAAGGGAAGAATTGAAATTGAACAACATGTAAATGGAAGGTTTACTTTTTTGTTATTTTCATGTGAGCAAACTCCCAGCTGGTGGACCAAAAATGATGATTTTATCACGAAAGAAAGCTGCAAATCTTTCTCTGTTTTCTAAAAGTTCAAAATGGATGAGAAGTCAATCAGAATGCAGGAAACTAGGAAGAAAATTTTAAAAAATGTTGTTTTGGTAGAGTCAAACTAAACTCATCCAGTGGATAAGTTTTTTATCTATTTTGTTTTGGTAGTTCGTACAATTTTTTGCTTGTCTTGGACAACCAGACAACTGCAAATATGGATCCCTGTATCATCACTTAAAAATTTAACTTCCTTTTTTATCTCGCTCATAAATTTAAAAACCATGCAACAGATAAACTACAGGCCTTTCCTTATTTTTGTTTCATCACTTACAAATCTAACTTCCTTTTTTTCGCAATCGTAAATATAAAAACCATGCAACCAATCAACTACAGACCTTTCCTTATAGCCTACACAGCAAGTGTTCCTGTATGAAGAGCTTCTCTGCATTCTGGCAGTGAAGAAATTGGAATGAGAAAAAAATAAATCAATGATGGAGGGGGTGGTGGCCATGACCCCCTGCTTTGATGGGTATTGCTCTCGCTCCAATTAACATGCTCCCAGAATGCGGAAAAGCTCTTCGTACAGGAACGTTACAGGAATGCTTGCTACTCAGGCTACATGTACTTGCCTTTTTTTCCTTCTTTTCCTTTTTATAATTTTTTCTCATATTTTTCTCTTTTTTTTTCTTATTTTCCTTTTTTTGTCATGAAGGGAGATGCTGGACTTCCAGGACCAGCAGGAGATCCGGTAAGTATAATTTCTCATAATAAACTAATTTTTATTCATTTAAAAAATGTTCAAGGAATAGGGCACACTGCAGTTGGTCAGCTTGAGGTGCAGTGCCCTCATGGTTAGTGAGCTCGTATCCAGATCGAACAGTCCAGGCTTGAGGTCTGGTCGGGGACATTGTGTTGCGTTCTTGGGTGAGAAACAGATCTCCACCCAGGTGTACAAATGAGTAGTGGTAACCTCGATGCTGGGGGTAACCCTGTAATGGACTAGCATCCCATCCGGGGAGGAGTAAAAATATTCCTAGTCGCTTCATGCTACAGAAACTATGATAAGCTCTAGCCTGATGGGCCACTTGGCTCATATGCAGACTTTTTCTAATGAAGTGAAGAAAACAGCACAGAAGAAGCGTAAAAGAGCAACTTAATAAGTTTCTTAAGAGCTCTACAGACTTCTCAAGTGCCTCATAACTTGATGATGCACTTCTAAAAGCATGACTTAATGGTTTTGTAACATTGCCTATGGAAATAAATTTCTCTTGCAGACCAAAGTTAACTTTGTTCATATGGATTGTGATACTCGCTCATGCTTAAAGAGTTTGACTGTACAGCTTTGCTAGCTTCATTATAAAATTAAACAGCTATAAAGTGTAAGGCCTGCAGCACACCCATGTCATGCTTTATTTGAGCAATAGACCACTCTTTCTATGGTTTTACCAGCACAATAAACCCCATATATAATGTTGGGAGAACACAAGAAAAGTAAATCAGAAGCCATTATGCCAGAGATCTACTACAGAACAATGGGTATCATTTTGTTTCTTTTGTGATGTTCATTTCTAGTGTTAAGTTTGAAGGACACCACTCTAATATTCCTAGAGATATTCCTTATTCATTGTTTTACTGTTTTAATGGAACTATTTAATATGACATCACTAGTTTCCTAATTTCCATCAGTAAAAAAATGTCACTATCTCTGAAACAAAAGGACTGGAGACATTCCTAAAACGAAAATGCCGTTCTTCTTCATTCCGAAAAGCCTTTCAAATAAGTAACAGTTATTTTTCATTTCATAGGCACTTTAAGTTGATTTTTGTACTAATTGACTGGAGGGGGGTTAAACATTACAGCACGCATGTAACCTTCACAACAATGTTCATTTTTAGGGTAGCCGTGGAGATCCAGGCATTCCTGGCGATCAGGGACCTGAGGGAAAGAAGGGAGACCAAGGTGAAACAGGTGCACCAGGACCAAGAGGAGAAAGAGTATGTGACTTTTGTTGCAGTCTTGTAGCAATCTATTCGTTGTCCTACATGGAATGGTTTGGGCATTCTTCGTTTGCATGTAGCATCATCGTGTTCTGAAATCCAAATCTAAAGAGCCGCCAAGGTTTTTATCCTCATCAGGCATAAGAGGGGTAAATTTTTATCTGTTGACATATTTTCAGCTCAATAGCTTGCTTCGTCTGGAAACAAGCACATATTGAATTTCAGAGTTATCATAATGGCAGTGCATGACAAAAAGCTACAAACGCGTTTGTTGAAAAAATATTACTTAATATCTCATGATTTTTGTCCTTTTAAGAAGTTAAAGCACTATTCAAATGTTGGCTTGTTCAGTTCAGATAATCAGTCGCCTCGATAGCCATAGTAAGTTCCAGAAGTTTACACTATTTTCCAGCCGCCATGTTGGTGTGCAACAGATCGAGGTACATCAGCATGGCGGCTACATTCTCCATGGCAGCTTCATGGGCTCTGTAAATTTGTGCAAAACATTTCGACGAATGTCTAAAGTTTGGGAAGACGCACAGACTTAAAACTTGGATAAGTATCTTCTTTATTAATCTCCTTTAACAACATAATTTCTTGACTTTATCCACTGAATGATTTTCAAATATATTTTTTTTATTACCGTATTTATTCACCTATAAGCCAAGCAATTTTTGCAAAAAATTTTACTCAGTTTTGGGAATTTTTTTCCGAAAAGGGGGGTTTGGCTTATAGCCGAGAGTTTTGAATAATTTTTTTCTTCGAAGCGTCATCAACAAAGTGAAAATCATCATAGACATTTCTGATTCGGCTTATAGCCAAGTCAATTTCTTGAAATTATAGTAAAACACAACAAAAACAAGTCGTAAAATGTTGGTCATTGAACTTTTATATAATTGGTGGCTCCTAAAGGAACCGTTTCTGTGTGATAGTTATTAGCTTTCAACTAAAAGTTTCCTCGCCATCAGTCTCGTCTTCGCTGTCCATCTTGAACTCATCCTCCATTTCTTCATCATCATCATCAAGTTCCTGTTAGTCTTCCGTTCCGTCCATGGCATTGGAAATTCCACAGCTCTTAAAAGACTTCTTTACCATCTCCTCTGAAAATCTCTTGCCATGCTTCTTTAATCCATTGAAGGACAAGGTTTCTAGTTGGCGCCTTCTTCTTTCCTGCCAGGGTGAACTCGAATGGCCCAGTGATCATCCACACCAAATACTTTTTCCAGAGGTGATCTTTAAATGGCTTATTCACGGATTTATTCAAGGGCTGCAAAACAGTGGTTAGACCTCCAGGGATGACTGCTACATCGATGTTGCACCGTTGGAGATCGCTTTTGACGGCATCCGTTGGGTGAGCTCTGAACGAATCCCACACCAGCAGCGACGGTTCGTTGCGAGGGTTCCTCGGCAAACGATGGCGAATCCACTGCTGAACACCTGGCTCATCTATCCATCCTTTTTTGTGAAAGGAAACACGGAGAGAATCAGGAACGACAAGGTCTCATGGAGTCTGGATGCCTTTAAAGATGACCTTGGGAGGAAGTTTGGCCCCATCTGCAGCAACACCAAGAGTTAAGGTGAAGCTTCGCTTCTCTGCTCTGCAAGATTTAACAGGCACAGTTCTACTACCACTGAACTCTAGCGTTCGGCTTGAAGGAAGTTCAAAATGCATTGGCATCTCATCCATGTTGTAAATTTGGGACAGGGGATAATCTGTTCATCGTCTGGCTGCAATGATAAACCAGTGGAACTGGACAATTTTCTCTTCTAGGTCTTCAGGTAGTCGCTGGGCGAGTGTTGTTTTTGTTCAAAGGCTTACTGAGTGGCGTCGTTTCCAGTTCTGGTACCAGCCAAGGGAAGCTTTAAATGAAGGATCGGTGGACAGTTCTTTTGCCTTCAGGCGCAGCATTAATCCACTCATGGCAATGCCTGTGAAAAATAAAACCGTCCAGGATAAATAAAAATTCAAGTGAACGAAGTGATCAAAGCGAAGTGTTCTGTTTACTTTGCGTTGACAGGCATTGTTAATTTGTTTTGACAATTTCTAAATCTGGCCAATCACAAGCGTTGGTTCCCACAGGTCGACAAACAAACTCACGTGCACTCGCTCGTGCGAAGAGATTGAGGGAAAACTTTTTGATCGATTTCGATAATAAAAAGTCAATTGAATCTACACGAAATGTTTATCCGATTTGACATGAAGCGATGAGTACTCACCTTGCTCTCTTTGGTCTGAAAACCATTCCAACATCTGCTGGTCTAGCTCTGGATACTTTGGAGTGAAGCGGCCCAACGTTGTTGGTTTTGCAGACATCTTCAGCTCACTGTTGAAAAGTTTTACCTGGTCTCTTCTCCATCGACGAACCATCGACTCGCTAAACCCGTAGTTTCGGGTGATCTCTGGGTTGTTTTCAACAGCTTCAGCCTCAGCAACAACTTTGAGCTTAAAAGCCATGTTGTAAGAAGTACAGCAAACTTTTGGCATGATGAATATGATTGCGGACGATATGTAAACTGATAATTTTGGGAAGTGTTTGTTTGAAACTTAGTCTGAATGGTGGAATTCGTTATGTTCAGCTGTACTTATAGACTAGTTAGGATCAATTGATATTCACATTCTCGCTGATTCACTAACTGTTTACAATAAACTTTTGAATATTCATTTGGTTGTGTTAATTTGTTCAACAATCAACATATGTTTCCTGAGAGGGACGCTTCAAAGGTGAAATTTTTCTGCGAAACTTTGGTCTCAGCTCATAGCCGAGAGTTTTCCAATTTTTTTTTGACAAGCTTAAGCCCATCGTCAGTTCTCTCAAGTTTAGGGTCTCAGCTTATAGCCGGGATCGGCTTATAGGCGAATAAATACGGCATTGCGTGACAGTGCAAACGAAGAATTGGTTTGTTGTTTGTCAGGCACAATTTTTCCCAATACAGACCTCCCATCCAGCAAATAACATATGTTTACTAATGGTTTGTTTTATCTGTCACCATAGGGATATCCAGGTGTTGATAAGCAGGGTGAGAAAGGTGCCCCAGGACAAAAGGGGATTAAAGGAGAAAAAGGAAAGCCAGGAGGTTTAAGTGAAGTCGGAACACTTAACTCAACTGTTATACCTGTAAGGAAATTGTTGAACATCTGTTCATTTATGCTCATTCCACAACATCTTACTTTCCGACTTAGAAATGGTGCAACACCTTCAGTTGCCAGCATCTCTGCTGGCAATTGAAGGGAAATTCTTAAACAAGTTTTCATTTCTCATTAGGCCCGAGGGCTGGAAATAATGGCTGTAGTCATCAGACAATGTCCACAGCCTGATTGGAGATTTGACTGGTCAAACTTTCATCTTAACAGTCACATTGACCAGCCACGTTCAATTGATCATATTGAAATAAACTGAAGTTTCCACGCTTTTCTTAACTATCCGTTACAGCTCGACACAGTATTCTTAAGTATTCTTAAGTAACCAATAAGGAAACAAATATCTGGTTGAAGTTGAAGCTATATTAACCT
The DNA here is from genome assembly GCF_042242905.1 of Orbicella faveolata. Classification (NCBI taxonomy): domain Eukaryota; kingdom Metazoa; phylum Cnidaria; class Anthozoa; order Scleractinia; family Merulinidae; genus Orbicella; species Orbicella faveolata. The sequence continues at coordinate 25,828,261 of NW_028301553.1, forward strand.
CCTCTGTGTGTTAAAGACATGTTCAATTCCAACACAATTCTTCACATGATACATTGGAAATGATGGGTAATTGACGCCAAGGAAAGACTTCACTTTCTACAAATTACATGAATTTATACATATAACACACATGTGTTTTGACCACTCATTCCAGTCACAACTTGGATCACTGTACAACTTTTTTAGCACCACAATCTGACTGATAAGCAGTAAAATTCAGCAGTTTATCATTTACATTAAAAGCACCTACCTAAAGTAAGCAACACTGTAGATAACAATCAATTCATTCAATCGGAAATACATGAAGACTGAGCTGAAATTACATGTTAATATATTTGACCAGCTAGAAATGAGGTATTTCCAAGCTAAATTCATTTGGCCTGTCATCTTGACTGGCCATCAAGCAGCTGTTATTTCCTACCCTACCAGCCAATGTGGTTATGCCTGGTTTTTTGTTATCCATGAGAGTGTAATGTGTGAACTTAACAAGTAACTATGAGCAGTGAAATATGGTGGGCCTGTTTATTTGAATGTTGTGATTATGCATCATTTTTATTATATTAAGAGATTTCTTTGACCTGAATATTGTTGTTGCTCTTGTTTTCAGGGACCCAAAGGGCCAAAAGGAGAAAAGGTATTGATAACTACTATGAAAAATATGTTGTACAACAAGCAAGGATATTTGTGAAGGCATGATGAACCAATTGTTAGATTCAAGATCAACCAACCACTAGTAAGCCAGTAGCCAAGGTCATTTTGCCTTTTTGGGGAATAATTTTACAACAAAATTTGTTGGAAAGCATTGGATGTGGGAGGAGCATGTTACCGACACATGAACAGGCTTATTCCATCTGAGAAAATGGCCATACTAATGGTGTACAATAAAATAGGTGTGGGAGACTGTTGAAATTGTATCACTTTGTTATAACACAACTTCACCAAATCAGATAAATAAAGTGACCAGAGAATGCCAAAACCATCAAGTTTTATCAAGTTGTCCTCCCTTTTAGAATTCATGTGGCATCTTGGGAAGAGGGTTGCTAAACATTCTAGTGAGGGCATAATATTAATAGTACTATATGCAAGTGGCTATTAACAAACTGTGGGGCATGTAACAAAGGTGTCTTTTTATAATTATGTACCTGAATGCATGGCTGATGTTTTCAACTTTAGGGCAACACTGGTAGCCCTGGACAAAAAGGAGAACGCGGATCTGATGCTGTAAGTATCTTTTATGAACATTCAAGTTGATACAACGTCATCCTTGAACTAACTATAAAATATAAATGTAAGCACTGTAATTATTTAAACAGCCCTTACATTTTAGTAAGTCTGAGAAATGTAAACCGCTGATAGGATATAGAAATGGTGACTATTTCAATATATCTTTTAGAGATGACCAATTTCAAGGAATTTTGCATATTATAATAATTTTATTGAACTAGCATGGGAACCATTCTTTTCTTGCAAGCCAAACCAACATAAGCAGGTGAGGTCCATAAATGTTCCAAAAGAGCAAGACCCATATTCCCCAACACAGACTGAACAAACTACATTTGAACTTAATATGGGTTAGCTGCTTAATAAGGGTTTGTTGGAAATAATATTATTATTATCATGAGGCTTAACAAAAATACCAATTTATTCAAATACAAACATGCTTTAAGGCAACTTGGAATCATGTAAAGACAGTAATCAACGTGTGTTTGAATGCTTTAATCAGTGGTCACTTTCTATTTTGCACTCTTCTCTGTGCATCGTCTTTTCCAAAATAAAGCCAAACCACTTGACATACATGTATTAATTTTTGGGTGACTGTGGCTACAGTATTTTACTGACAACAAGAGAGGGTGGCCTCTTAATAGAGGTTTGACTGAAGTTCAGTAAAGTATTTTCAATTTATAATGGCTCTTTTAGAACCCTGCTGTTAAATTGATGCACCCTGTGATCCATTCTCAGTACACGATTGTAAAAATTAAGCATTTACTGTATTGACATTTTTTTGGGTCACTTTCACCTTTTGCTCGGTCAATAACCCTTATTAAATTTAAACTAATCTATCCTAGTTTCCTTTGGCTTGTGGCCCTTTTTTACCTTCCATCATTATTTTTAAGGTATTTTTTATTGATGGAACACAGCTGGAAAGGTTTGAGTTTGCTGTATCATAACTGCTCCTTACTGTAGTGAGATATGTGTTTGATTGCTTGTTGTCTGTTTCAGGGCGACGGTCTCCAAGGAGAGGTTGGACCCAAAGGAGAACCCGGTCAAAGGGGTGAACAGGTGAGCGTCTTATAAAGTGTATCCCCCCGGCCCCTCCCCCTGACAAACTGCTGCCACAAGCAAGATAAGCTGCTGCAGTAATATTTACACAACCTAACCATTCTGGAATTTAGATGAGGCTAGAGAAAGATAATTAGTAACACACACTTCAAACTGCAAGGTACTGCCACCACAATGGCATGCCCAGCTATTGTAACTATAGGGTAATGCTGGCACACTGGCACATCCAGCTGATGTAATTACGAGGTATTGCCACCACAATGGCATGTCCAGTTATTGTAACTATAGGGTATTGCCCACCACAACGACACATCCTGCTGATTTAACTACACATACAAGGTGATGCTGCCACAATGGCATGTCTAGCTATTGAAACATTTGTTGTTGTTGCTTTTTTAAGGGAGATGATGGTGAGAAAGGTGACAGGGGAGTTAATGGACCTAAGGTAACATTTCAAAACAAAGATTTTAACTTAACCTGCAACCCAGCATGACAAAAGTGTTGGGAAGGTTATTTTTTTGTGCCACTCTACCCTGACCCCTGACCCCTGACCCTCTCCTTTTACTCAAATTATGTTGTAGTTAGTCCCACCATATTGTTCAGTAAAACTTCACTTTATTATGGTGAAGTGAGTGCTAATTAAATTCAATTAAAGAATAGTGCAATTAACTCAGATAATAATATACATGAAAAAATTACTCGATTCTGATTGGCTAAGAGCAGTATAGTTCAAGTGTAACACCAGTGCAAATTACACATCGTAATTCTGGATTATGATTGGCTGAAAGATAACAGGAAATTTTCGAAGCCAATGATATCACGTAAAATGATGACAAGAATTTTCTGCAGAAACTTAAAAAGAAGTTTTCTCAAATGAGAAAAAATGGCTTCAAGAAAGATCTTCTGGCACTTCCTCCATGCAAATTTTTTCATGTTCATATTATTAATAAGTAATCATACGGTTTTTCATGTTCAACTTGGAATTAATTTGCACTTGTGAGTTTTTCAGAAAGCTGAAATTTCAGCTTTTTGAAAAACTCACTTGTGCAAATTAATTCCAAATTGAATGTGAAAAACCGTATGATTACCTATACAAATTGTATTTTTCTGATTCATACAAGTATTCGCTTTTTATCTCATCAGGAAAACGAAATTAAATGTTTAAAAGCTTAATCTAAGAATGTTAAAATTGCAGCAAGGGATGGACATCAGTAGTATACATTCGAAGTTGTGTTTGACACGGACTCTACTACAATGTTAAAATTTACAACATTTTAAAAGCTTAAGTTTTAATTTAAAAGCTTTCATGCAAATAAATGAGAGAAGGATAGGATTGTTGATCCAGCCTATCACATATTCTGTGATGACTGTGATCACCTTGATGCACAACTGGCACCCGTTTTATGAAGCTCGATTTGGCATAGAAATTTTTGTAGAGCTCTACGACTCTACACTTTCGTCATCAGTCTCCTCCTACGTGTTGGAAAGATACATTACCTCCTACTTGATAGCTTTTACCGTAGTTGTGTATTGTTACTATGGTTACCTGCTTATTTCGTAACATTTGATTTCAATTTGTAGCATATTCCTCGCATATATCATATATATTAATTAAAAGAGTTATTACGGTTTACAGTGTTTTAATCGTTTTCAATTTAAAATTCTATATTGAGTTTACCGTCTACCATCTACGCTCAACGGTTCTATGTACAGGCATAGAGGCTTCCTGTTATTGTAGCAAATATTAAAGCCCATGGGGAATGTTTAGTGTTATTACGGTTTACAGTATTTTAATAATCTTTTTAATGTACAGTTCTGTATTAAGTTTACGCTCTACGCTATATATTTTACCATCTACATTCTACTCTCTACGTTCTACCAGCTACTCTCTTCAATCTACGCTCTACGCTTTACGCTTTACAATCTACCATCTATCCTGTAAGCCCATCTACACTCTACTCTCTACGTTCTACCAGCTACTCTATTCAATCTACACTCTACGCTCTATGCTCTAAGATCTATGATCTACCCTCTAAGCCTGTCTGCTTAAAAGGTTATTGCACTTTTTTCCTATTTTTTGTTAATTTTTCAATTTTTTAATGAAGACTGGTGAGCAGCACAAAGGAAGACTTCTTGTATTTGTAAGCTTTTTCATTTATTTGGGACATGTTTCGTCTCTGTCTGAGACTTCTTCAGGAATGATCACAACTAACATTGAACAGCATATATAGCACATAAGCGTGCCTAAGTTTAACTTCCGATGGAAGTGAATAACTGCTGAAACATGCTGTAAAGGGAAGTTACAAGAAACTCCTTAATGCACACGTTATTGTATGTTGTTATATTTTGGGGGCCATACCATTAGCGCTAATCGTGTGGCCCCCTAAAATTTAAAAAATTCTTGAACTGATAAACTCGTAAATACGTAAAGCATAGAGCGTAGATGGTGGCACATGGAGTGTAAGAGCTTTAAGGGCGTAGTGTGTTGACCCTAGATGGAAGAACATATGGGGTAGAGCGTAGTCAGGGTAAACTCAATACAGAATTGTAAATTGAAAACAATTATTAAAACACTGCAATCCTTAATAACACTCAACATATTTCCTAAGCGAAATAATATTTGCTACAATAACTATATGCTGCTACACCTCTACGGTGTACGCATTTTTGAGAGAAACGGAGCTTAAACATTCAAAATACTACCGTAGAGTCATAGAGCTCCACGAAAATTTCTACACCTAGTCGTAGAGCTCCACGAAAATTTCTATTCCTAACCGAGCTTCATAAAACGGGTTGTGTATATTGATGCAAGCTACATAGGTTAGACAGGGAGGACTATAAGCACTATGAGCACAAGATACATGGAACACAGGAGGAGGAGCTCAAGCAAATAATTCTGAAGTCTCTAAGTACATCCACCCAGACTGCAAAGATCATTCAGTCATCCTGGATAGAACCAAGATCTTGTCTTCTGATCACAAATGGTTTGAGAGGTGTTAAAGAAAAAAATGGGGACTGTAACTTGGAAAATTGTAATCAGAGAATCGGAAGAAGGGTGGAGTGCATGTTATTCTTTTAAAGAACCCCCAAAAAAGTGAAAAATAGATAAACTGGTTTGAAAAATTTAACCTAGGTTGGAACAAATTATCCTAGGCTGAAATCATTCTGGGGTCAAAGAACAAAGTGTCAAAGAGAGCCTAACCTTCACTTTGTGGCAGAGCCCTTTCATGCTGCCTACCTGTTTTCATGAATAAATAATCCTTGCAATTCTTACAGGGAGAGACAGGCTCACAGGGTGACCAGGGCCCTCCTGGTGATATAGGACCAACTGGACCACCTGGACCACAGGGAGACCCAGGGGAAAAAGGCCAAACGGGTGAAACAGTGAGTATTAAAACTGTTATCTCCTTAGAAACAAAAGGTGAAATAGAGAGTTTTAAAGTGATATCTCCTTATAGAAACAAAGGGTTAAACAAGAAGTTTCAAACTGTTGTCCTTAGAAACAAAGGGTGAAACAGTGAGTTTTCAACTGTTACCTCCTTAGAAACAAAGGGTGAAATAGCAAGTTTTAAACTGTTATCTACCTTAGAAACAAACGGTAAAACAGTGAGTTCTAAACTGTTATCTCCTTAGAAACAAAGGGTGAAATAGTGAGTTTTGCATCTGTTATCTTCCTTAGAAACACAGGTAGAAATGGAGAGTTTTAATTAAACTTTTATCTCCTTAGAATCAAAGAGTGATATAGTAAGTTTTAATTAAACATTTATCTTCTTAGAAACAAAGAGTGAAATAGCAGGTTTTAATTCAACCTTTATCTCCTTAGAAACAAAGTCTGAAAAAGCGAGTTTTAATTAAACTTTTTTCTCCATAGAAACAGAATAGTGAGTTTTGTACTTTTATCACCTAAGAAACTAAATAAACAAAGTGGTACTTTTTTTTTCTGTACATCTTAGGGATGACATTGGCTTCTTACATGTGACCCTGTTTGCAAACACCCACCTCATATTTTAAAAGGCTGTTTTTTAATTGCTTAGACATAGGCATAAGCAACATACAGACTGAGTAAGACAAACTTTTTGTCAAGAAAATGTTCAATCAAAAGGAGCTACTTAACAGTACCTTCCTGTGTTTGCCCATGTTATTCATGCTCATGTTTATGCATTAGTGAAAATCAGCCTTAGTTAATGGAAAATACCATTTTGCCGTTTGAATGTAATTAAGTGCAACTTGAAAACATTGAAAAATTGATGTTTCAACAAAACCAAACATCCATGGAATTCTGACAAGACCTTTAAACAAACCTTTGTGGTCGGCTTTTAGGGTCCAGAGGGAGTTGGACCACCAGGTCCTGATGGAGCTAAAGGGGCCCAAGGCCCTCCCGGCTTACCTGGCCTTAAAGGATTCAAAGGAGCAACTGGAAATCCAGGCCGTGCTGGTGACCCAGGCCCCCCTGGACCAGAAGGCTCCACTGGAGATGTTGGCCCTATTGGGCCCCCAGGAAAAACTGGAAATCCAGGTAATGCAAAAGAATCTTTTACTTAGAATCATTACATTGTTGTTAATGTTTGCTCACATTTCCTTGCAATATTGTGGATTGGAAAAAATTGATAACTTAATATATTGCAATATGACTTGTTCTGTGACTTCATTACCTGCTGTGTGGCCTTTCTCTGCAGGATATAGGATCAAGCAGTCATTCTATACTTAGGGAAAAAAAACTTCCCACAAATCCATGTGATCTAAGCGATTTAGTGCCTTTGTCTACCATCCCTAGTGCAAAGTCTTTAAGTTAGTCTCAATCACTCAGCTTGAGTATGGCCGCCATGTTGTGTGACGCCATTGTCATTTTTCGTCATTTACGTCATAGCGTGCATGCACCCACGTCCCATGGTCCATGCCGTTGGCTACGTTGACCCTGAAAAAAGAGTTGCATGGTTTTCCATTTGTATGCATGTATGTGGTTCTGCTCGTATAGTTATGGTGATTCCATTTTGAGAGTACCATTAGTAATAATGTAGTCAAGCTGATTCTTAGGTGAGGCCGGAATGAAAGGCCCACCAGGTCAACAGGGACCCATTGGACCACCTGGCCCACCAGGAAAGAAAGGGAGCCGTGGAGTCTCTGTTCAAGGTCCCCCTGGTATAGACGGAAGTCCTGGATTACGCGGAGAGGCTGGTCAAAAGGGTGAAAATGGATTCCCTGGACCACCAGGTAACAAACTTGCCACACAGCTGCAAATGGCATGATGTGACACAAACGTGGCTCAATACAGTTTTGATGGAGTAAAACCTTCTGCCTAAAGATAGGTGTTTTATTATTTAAAAACCAATGAAATACCAGGTGATCTTTCATGACATCACACCTGAAAATAACATATTTCCTTAACATGTAAAAAGATCACCATTGCCATGGTTACATAATAAATGGCACCTCAAGCAGCAAAAGTGAAATGGGTTGGGATTTCATTGGTGGTTATATAATAAATAGAGCATTACATGGCCATTGGAGATATCAAATTTCTCTTCTCGTGTTGAAAAATATTTCATATCTCCATGCGGCCATGTAATATCCTCTAAGTCTTTAATTACTGTTTTCATAGTATGCAACACTTAAACAATGCGTATGCATTATCAAGTAGCCAAAAAGAACAGCGAAAGTTAAGGCAAGTCTGGGCACTAGTTGTTTCCATGACTTTTTTCTCAAAAATCATTTAGAATCATGTAACACAGTAGAGGCATTAGGTATGTGTTTTGAGAAGTAAAGATAGAAAAATTACCTACAGATGAATACTCACCAAACAGGAAAGTGACCGATGACTTACACTTGCCCAACATTTCTGTCACTCCTTGTAATTTCCAACACTGACACAATATGTTGGCTTGTAAGGGGAGAGCACAAATGGACCACCAGGCCCTAAAGGTGACCAAGGACAAAATGGCCCACCGGGAGATGCTGGACCTAAGGGAACCCAAGGAGAAAAAGGTGAAGAGTGCGGTGATTGTCCACCACCCCCTAGAGGACCCTCAGGGGACCCTGGCTCTGTTGGTGATTCTGGTGAAGATGGAGCTGTTGGACCGCCTGGTGCGACTGGGCCGGAAGGTGATCCTGGTGCTCCAGGAAGTGATGGATCAAATGGAGATCCTGGAGACCCGGTAAACATAATCACTACTCTGATAATATATAGATTAAGCCAAGCCTAAAAGCAGAACTCCTATTACAGTAAATTAACCTGACTTGAGCCTGCAATCCAATTAAAAAAAAAACAGTTCCTGGTCACCAGTCAAAAAAAAACATGTGACCTCCATGAGCTCTAAACCTGAGCCCTTGATATAGTCACGTGATACTGGTCAGCAGATACCTTGATTTGACAGGTGTCAGTTGACCATAACATGGATGTCCAATATCAAAGATGTACACATAAACCATGGCTGCACACCTTGGTCGACCTATTAGCTGAAGTATGGCTGCCATGTCGTTTTTCATCTAAGGTTACATGTGTCTGCAATCCACACCACTAGCCCTGTAGACCATGAAAAAATAGTCCATGTTTTTTTTTTTATTTCTATTCATGCATGTGGTTCTGTTCCTATAGTTATGGGGCTCCACCAGAGCTCTGCTATGAACTATCCTTGTGTCTAGATGGTGCCGTGGCTTGATAATTAGAGATTTTCTGATGCTTTTTAATTTTTAATGTAAATCAAGACTCAGGAATGTTAAGCAGGGCACAACGAAAAGGCTGTCCAATAATCCAGGACTAGTGAAATGATCGGTCAGGCTAGCACTGTCTTATTGCAGGTTGCCCAACAGGCAAGCATGGAGTGGACATGAGTGAAAGACTGTTTCTTTTTTTTGTTTGTTTGTTTGTTTTCTTTTTTCCTAATGACAAACTTCACATGTTGTGTTTAACAGACAGTTCGTGAGAGAAAGTGAAACGATAGAAATGTTTTGTCTAAGAGAGAGTAAAATGTAAAATTTAAGCGACTAATATCAATTTTTTCCCAATCACATGCCCCAACAGTGCAGCAGCGGTGCAAGACAAAAACTTCCTGTAACAAAGTTATCACATATTTTCATCGTTACCTTGCAGTTAATAGTTTGCTCAAGAAAGCATGTGTCTTAAAGCATGTGTATAGCCCTGAATAGCAAGGAGCACTGGAGCGTTAGCCAAGATTTCATTTGGTTATTTATAGTACGACTGAACAAATTGTGTTTCACTTACATGAAGCGTGACACAAATTAAAAACGTCAGGGCATAAAATGAATTTACTATCATTGACAAACTACAAAATAAGACAAAGCATATGACTTTAATTAATACTGACTTATTCCTTTCCTGAAAGAAAAATTGCAGCGATATTTGGCAAACAACTTTTTTAAAAACATGTTGCATGATGGCTTTTCTTTCCCGCGATAACTACGTGTGTAAAGTAATTCAATATCTTGTTTTGACTATCCATAAATTAAAACTTCGACTGGGTTTTCTAAAAGAGCTTAAATTTTCAGTACTTTCTTAGATTCTTGTATGAAAACTTCTTTGAATGAAGAAAAAGTCAGCTGCTATGCCATTTGGGAGTGAAGCACTTCTAAGTCAGTTGTTAGTTCAAACTCATTGTTAACATGACATGAATTTACGTCTAGAATTTTCCAGGGGCATTTTTTGGAAAATTAATTAAATCTCAGAGCCTTAATCTTTCATTACCTAGCAGCTTTAATCCTGATCTAGTAAATATCTCCATATGTAATGTTAGATAAAATAGCGCAAGTCATGTGACCAAATCAAGGTTTACAATTGCTTGTGAAAAAGTATGTCGCCCTGCGTCTTCATTTACAATATAAGCATGAATAGCCGCGGCTAAATTTTATTACAGTACCTAGGAGATAAAAATGAATTGCTTAAGTCTTGTTATTTATGGATATGAAATTTCCAAGGGGTAGGGGGACGCAAATAAAAAAGTCATAGAAATTGCAGGGGATGGGGGGAGTACTGTGAAACCCCCTGGAACGGAAAATCCTGGGGGCTGGGGTCAAACTGGAAAACCCTCCGTGGGGGGTATGGATATTTTCAAGAACCACACATTAAGTGTTCTAAATGTTTTATTGTATAAGGTTTAATTCAAAAAGGAAATCGAAGAGAATTGGTTCATCTAAGCTCCATATTATTAATTAACATTATTTTTGCATATTAAAATTGATTTAATTATCCTTAATAAAATAATTTCAGCTAGCTCCTCAGAGAGTTGGGCTAGTAAGATGAAATTACAGCTTGCCTGAAGGGCAAGCAGAGTTTTTGAATTTCATCTCACCCTGTTAAGTAACAGTAAAGTACTAGTAAATTATATGAGCTGACATAGCTGGGGATAGCCTGCCATGGAGTAATAGGCAGTTTAGCAGGACAATGTCAAAAACTAAATAAATTTATCTTTTACCTGTGAATCTTGCGATACTCTTAACCCTTTCAATCCCATAGGAAAAACCACATATTTTGTAAAACGGTAACAATAGACCCAAGGACCACACATAATATACTGTTTAAAAGATATTATTCGTGGGATACCATAAATCATACTAACAGCCACAGTGGAAGCCTCAGTTTGAATTGAAAAGCATTCAAAACGAAAAACATTAAAAAAATATCAAACTCCTTGAGTAGTTGAGGTATACCCCTGGCTCCAGTTGTTCGAAGGCTGGATAATGCTATCCACCAGATAAATCACTATCCAGTGGATACGTGTTAACAAAACAAACTGCACTATCCGCTTGATAGTGATTTATCAGCTGGATAGCATTATCCACCTTTCAAACAACCCAGGCCTGAACTATAGCTCATTGTGCAGCTCTTAATGTGTGGATTATTGTCAGATATTAACTTGACCTGAAAAGTCTAAGAGGAAAAAGTTGCACAATTTGTGGGGGTGGTTAATCAAGTCTCAAATAGGAGAGGGTTAGGATTTTATGCTTTCAAACGACAGATCTGTCCAAGACCTTTTTGCTGTTCCAGTTTGATTAAAAATCAACCAAATATTGAGCATGTAACGGTCTTTTGTGCCACATGGGCTCAAGGTGCTTAGTTTGTTTCTCTTTGTCAAAACCATCTCAAAACTGAGTATGGAACACAGCATTTAATTTGAAATAGAAAATGAGCCATCATAACATGGTTCATGTTCCCCATACAGTGCAAAAATTTGGTCATTTCATGTTGTTTTTCAGAGGGTGGCAAAGACATGTACCAAGAATTATAATGCATGTGCACAGCTATTTCAATGTGGAGGCACGGTGGCCTCATGGTTAGTGCACTCATCTCCAGATCGAGCGGTGGCCGGGGACACTGTGTTGTGTTCTTGGGCAAGACACTTAACTCTTGCAGTGCCTCTCTCCACCCAGGAGTATAAATGGGTACCAGCGAATTGTTGGGAAAACCTAACAAATTGCGGGGGGAGTGACCTGTGGTGGACTAGCATCCCATCCAGGGGGAGTAGAAATACTCCTAGCCACTCCATGCTATAGAAACCAGGATAAGCTCCAGCAGCTATGAGCCAGTCAGCTCCAAGGCTTCACTTTTACAGCTATTTCAATGCTCATTAAACCTTTGGTTTACTGACATTGGCATTTAGTGACATTGCCATTGCCATCGTGGTTTTCCCTCCCAGGAAGATAATTAGAGTAATTGTTGTGGATATTAGAGTTAAGTGTAAGCAAAAGTGGTTATTATGCTTTCTCTGATCCCTTACTGTCTATCTTAACCTCACATGTTTTTTCTTAATATCATTTTCACTACTAGCCAGAAGACACTAACTGCCTTTTGCAGGTTCAACAGAAAAATCTAAGTTATTGTTGCTGCTCATTTCTAGGGTATCCAGGGCGAGCCTGGAGATATAGGCCCTCCAGGCCCTAAAGGTGAAAAGGGACAAGTCCTCCGTGTTGTAGGTGCTAAAGGTGAGAAAGGTGAACCAGGTCCTGAGGGATTTCCAGGAGAGCAAGGTGCTGACGGAAAACAAGGAGATCCTGGGGATTATGGCCCTCCTGGACAAAGAGGCCCCCCAGGAAACAAGGTTTGTGCCATCATCAGTGAGAATTTGGGTATAGTAAGTAAGAAAAATTCATGAGTTATTGCAAAAGTAGCATGGTGAAGTAAGGAATAGAAAAACTATCCCCTTCTGTTGGTGATGATTATTCCCAATCCAAGCTGCATTTACGTACATCTACTGAATCTTATTACCCTTCTTACCTTGGAAGGGTGAACCAGGCAATGATGGAGAAAATGGAATCCCTGGGCCAAAAGGTGATAAAGGTGATGATGGCATTAGAGGAGAACCTGGGCAAGTTGTAGTAGGACCCCCTGGGATAGATGGAGTGGACGGAAAGAAAGGAGAACAAGGCCAGCCTGGTACTGATGGAGCAAAAGGAGAAAAAGGTATTTATCATGCATAATGGTACATAATGAAATTATTCAAAAGCCAACTGGAACCAAGTTATCAATCTATCCTTCAGTATTGTACTGAAGGACCAAGAAGGCAGAAAGGTATTTATCTTACCCAGTGATACTGACTGGAATATGATCAAAGCTGGTGGGCAACAAAGTATCAAATGAATCTACCATAAATCCGCTAATTAGCGTCCCTTCGAATAAGCGCCCCCTTCAAATAAGCACCTCTCCTATTGGGCGAAATTTAAAATAAGTGCCCCCCTCAAATTAGCGCCCCCCTCTTATGAGACAACAAAGGATGTATAGTGTTTGTCATGTAGTATTAGATTTGTGCATTGTTTCAGTTTGTGAACACGTTAAGTGAACACGTTGAACACGTTAAGTACTAATGGTGCCGGATTTTAAATGTTGGGATTAGCTTTTTGTGTTGATAAACAGCTTATGCTGTTGTTTACGCGCAGATGACATATTAAAAAAATGATCATGTCAGGCCACAATTTCAGAAATTAAATAAGCCCCCCCACCCCCTCTTGATTAAACGCCCCCCTCAAATAAGCGTTCACGTCTTCTCCTAAATTTGAAATAAGCGCCCTGGGTGCTAATTGGAGGATTTACGGTATCTGCAGAATAGCATCGCATGCAAGTGAATTCACAAAAGTTTAAGCCAATCAGCATTACCTCCTCCGAAAAATTTTGAGTTTTCATCTGCACAACCTTGACTACACATACAAGACATACAAGATGGTTTCCATCTGATCAGATGGTGGAAAAACTGATCCCAGATTGTAATGCACACAACACAGTTTCACCTAGCAAAATCTCTCCCCTATCTCAAAATCTGCACTCAGTCTTTGAATTACTTTGATGTAATCCTATAATATTTCCCATAAGAGTAATAATTCAAAGAGTTTTTGTAATTCCTAAGCACTTCCAACAGAAATTTGTCGTTTCAAGAAGTAGGACTAGCCATCTCAAGGGACTTTGTATCAGACAGTCAGGTAGCTGGTAGCTGTTACCTTTCCAGCAATATGGTCTGGATTCAATTCAATTCTGGCTGGAAATCATATATGGGTTGAACAGTTCTCTCACCTTGTTCCAAGGGGCTTCCTCCAGGTCCTCAAGTTTTTCTTGCTTCTAAAGACCAACATTTTCAAATTGCTATAATTACAATTTGGTGGAGTACCCTGATGCAAACCAGCTACGGGTGACTTTCTCTTCACGCTGACATCTTTTTGAAATTCTTTTTGTGCACAGGTGATTCTTGCGCATTTGCAGGACAACTTAAAAATATGACAAAGGGCAACAAGGGAGAACCTGGAGACCGTGGGGAAAATGGTCAGCAGGGAGAACCTGGACCCAGAGGCATGAAGGGCAGTAATGGAACAGCAGGAAATCCAGGGGAGAAGGGTGACAGAGGCGAGGGGAGCCGTGGCCCCCCTGGACCTCCTGGTCAACAAGGAGAGACTGGAGGAGATGGACCTAAAGGTAACTTATGGAGGTGAAACTGGTGCAGCAGGGCTAGTGCTTGAGTTTATTAGAAAGACTACCACTGACCTCTTGAAAACATGACGGTGATAGAGGACTGATCATGACCTGATTGCATAATACTATTGTTGTGATTCAAGGTTAACTAACCAGCCTATCAAACCTGTTTTTAGCTGCTATTTAACCTCAGGTTAACAAACCTTAATCAAAGATTCTGTTTTACTCACAGGTTAACAATAAAAGTAGCTTCATCTCAGCTCTAAGCTGAGGTCAATTTAAACTTCTTTTGAATAACCACAGCCTGTGCTCTTGATATTTTCTATTGTTTAGTAGCCCTGCAAAAAAAGGAAACATTGTTTTGTGTTTTGTTAAATATTTCCCCATTTGCACATGAAAATGTGTTGTAGAAACAATACTTTTTTTTATTTTTGTTCCCAAAGGAAACATTTCTTCATTATTTTTACACCAAGGAAGCAGTTTTGTGAAACAATGTATCTGTAAGGATGTTTTGTTTGTGGGGACCTTAATTGTTACTACAATCCACTGTGTTCTCTGTAGTTCACCTTATGTTTTTGTCCTGGTGTCTCAGGTGACAAAGGAAAAGCAGGCGACACAGGTGTGACAGGCCCTCCAGGCCCTCAAGGCTCTGATGGCTCCAAAGGTGAAAAAGGCCCGGTTGGAGCAGTTGGTCAACCTGGAATACCTGGAACTCCTGGAAAAAATGGTCCCCCAGGGGACCCTGGCGACAAAGGCGACCGTGGCCAACAAGGTTTACCTGGTGCACCGGGCACGAAAGGAAGTACTGGCCCGATTGGCCGGCCAGGTTTGTATAACAAAGAATAGAACTGGTGCATGCAAGGGTTTGTGTAGTTTAAAAAAGAGATCACTATTTTCCCTTCTCTCTCGAGGGTTGTCCAATACACACAATCTTATATGGTTTGAAAAAGCAACTTTTCAATCTGTACAGTTTGACAGACAGTAAAAGAATGTTTTTGATCCATATATGATCAGAAAATTGCATCTCATTAGGGGGATTTTGAATATAAATTATGTCTCGCTATAGTCAAGGGGGTAACACATCTTGTCCAGCTGAACGGTTTGTATGGATGGTAAAGGCTGTGTTCAATCCGTATATGGTTGGAAAATTGCATCTCATTAGTCTTTTACAATCTGTCAAACTGTACGGGTGGTAAAGTTGTAATTTCAAACGGTATCATTTTGTGTTTATTGGGCATTGTTGTCCCTCTCTCAATTCACTGTAATAAAACTTGTGACAGCATGACAGTTACCATGAGCAGAGACAGAAAATCTGCACAGTTCTAATTCAATTGCAGGATTCATTTCCATGCACTCTTGGACTAAATAAATTGTAATTATTTCAGTAACTACTTGTGCTGTGAGTGGTAAATTTAGCAGGTCCTATTATCGTTTCCCTGCACCTATCAGACACACAGTAAATATAAAATTCATATCTTCCTAACCCTGTCTTCTTGGTCTGTATTAGCTTACAGATCCTTGTGTTTCTCATTCGTTTTATGGCCCTTGTGCAAATTGAAGGAGAAAAAACTTGGGTCGTAGTGGTGATTCAAATTTTCATCGATCGGTGGTGAATGGTAAATGCGAGACTTTGCAAGACAGCGAAACCAGTGCTTTTCTTTGTGAGCGCGAGACATATCGACTTTAAGATTGCGAGACCAAGACTTCAAAGTGTTTTGAGTGCGAGCACGAGGGGCTCAGACTCTTAAAATTCGAGCCCCAGATTTAGTTGAGAGCTATAAGAATGAGCAAGAATGAGCTTGTGCAGAAGTCTTACAAAGGAGCCTTTTGTCGTAAATACTTGTGCCTTCACACAGTTCTACAGGGGACAACAGATAAGTTCTTCGACTTTGTGGGTTTCATCATGAGCTATTGTGGGTTGTGTGTGGCTTCTTGATTCCCCTTTTAGCCTTTTAGCCAGCCTTTGCAAACAAGCTCAAACTGGAAATTCAACTATAACACACCACGTTAGGATATCCTAGAACAAAATAACTGTTTTTTGGCACCAAAATGACGTTGTGGTAAGTTTTGTAGCTTTTTGTGGAATTCAGACAATTTGGCAGAAGTTAGGATTAACTCCTTCTCTGAGATTTGAGAGTTGCTTTATTGTAATTCAATATCAAGTGATGAGAAGACGTCATTTATTAAGGCAAACAAACGAAATGGGACTTCCAAACCCTTAACCTTGCAAAAAGTTGAGACTCCAAGAGAGCTTCGTATAAAAATCGAGACTGCGAGACGCACATAACCGCCAAAAAAATGAGACTGCGAGACCCAGAGATTTTGAAGGACCATTCACCACTCCTTAAAAAAGTCAACAAATGTGATTCTTTGGCAGACACTAGTGACACTCTGCACCCTATTTTCATCAACAGGTGATACAGGCCAGCGAGGTCCACCAGGGTTACCAGGAGATGTGGGAATGAAGGGTAGAGCTGTTATTGGCCCTCAAGGGCCACCTGGCAAGACTGGTCCCCAAGGTATGATATTTTTGTCTTAGCATGGCTGACAGCAGCTCTAATACCTGTAATTATATCTCAGACTTCATTCCAATGGTAGGAATTTCCTGGTTAGTGCTTAAAACCACATTTTATTGTCAACAGATGGGTAACCTTCCCCAAACCCCTGCCCCCAAAAAGAGGAACAAAAACGAGGGGCCTGAGTATATCAACTAAGCCCTGGGACCTAAATCTTGTGGTCCCATGATGCTTCAGTGGCTTTTTTATGCCATGGAATAGACAGGCAAAAGAAACACCCCATAGAAGGAAGGTGTGAAGGGTGGGAAACTCATATACCTCTCACTTAATCTGTTCATACAATATGAATTATTACTTCAGACCACTTTGTAGCTTTAGTACTATTCTCATTTGAATAAAACATTTTCAAGATTTTGTCAGAGGTTTTAGGGGTGCTGCCCTTGTGGCATGTGGTGAACTCTGAAACCAGTGGTCCAGACATGGATCCAAATTTTGGTGTTCTTGGGTAGACACTGAAAAGATGGCTACCAACAAACCATTGACATAACATAAAGCTCAGCAGTCGGGACTTAAAAGTTTTATTATAGGTGTGCTGGTCAGAAATTACACATTTACAAAACTTGCTTTGTCACTGTTTAAGGTGATTAATGTCTATTTTAGGTCAGCCTGGGCAGAAGGGTGAGCCCGGCGCACCTGGCAGAGATGGAGATCCTGGAAGAGATGGCGATGTGGGAAGTCCTGGCGAGAAAGGAGCAACAGGTCCACAAGGTCCACCCGGTGTAGAGGGTCCAGAAGGCAGTAAAGGAGAAGTTGGTGAGCCAGGTGATATTGGTGAACCTGGACTTCCGGGTATCCCTGGGCGCCGCGGTGAGAAAGGTTCTCAGGGTGATGATGGACCTGCTGGACAGCCAGGCCCCAAGGGCGAGCCAGGTTTGTATATGAATGACAGCTGTCAATCATAGTACCACCTGACTAATGGATGTTGTACTGACCAGCAGAATGAGGAGAAACTTTTTTCACTAAAATGAGTAATTATAATGTTTTCACGAAATAATTTCAATCAAATAATCAGAGGATAGATCACTGAAACTACTTATTTACCGAGAGAGGGGTCTTTAAGCATGACATAAGGCAAGGCCGCAGTGTGATATTTTTCCCTAAAGACTGAACGTTCGATGTTAATAAGTAGTTAATTATACGGCTTACACAAAGCTGCTTTGCTTTTTCCTTCATCCTCTCCAGCAACAACTTGTTCATTGTGGTGAATCCACTGTTGTCCTAAAATTGTAGTTCTTCTGGGTAGTATAATTCACTCTCAGAGTGTTCCTCGTCACTCATCATTTTCAGCCGTTACAATTTCCAAAAGAAAAGTTTCTTAATTACCTTTTGCTTTGTTGTAGACTCATTTAATTGGGCTGTGAGCATCATGGGAGAATAATGTCCTCAATCAGAGTGCAATTTTATCAGCTACAAACAGAAGCCATATAATAATGACAAATTGTTTTTTCACTCTGGTTTGTGCAGTGTGTGAATTTAAATCTACCTCTGAACAGGATATCCATATTTCCTGTGGTTTCACTCCAGAGAGTGTGTTTATGTCTAAAGGTTCCCTTGCTGGTCTCACAACCAGTTGTTCCCTTATTGATATAAGGACTTGTTGTGTAAGTATTTGTCTTTCTGGTGTTGGTATAAAGGTGTTGAAGGTGAAGTTGGCCCACCAGGCAGACAGGGCTTCCCAGGAATTAAGGGTGACCGTGGTATGACAGGTGAAACTGGCCCACCAGGAAAATCAAATGCCACAGTCATACCAGGACCTAAAGGAGACAAAGGCAATCCAGGTCCTGCTGGCCCACCGGGAATTAATGGTAGGACTTCCTAACTTATAACATGCACTTCATGTGACATTCACTTTTCGAATATTCTCATGTTCCCATGTTTTTTTTTTAACTTTTGTTGTACAACCAACTCATGTCGAAAAAGCAAAAAATTTGGGGACTCGTACAGGTCATGGAAAACCTGGAAAGTCATGGAATTTAAGTGAAGGTCATGGAAAGTCATAGAAAAGCAATGTGCTTGGCAAAAAGATATTTTAAAAATTGAAAAAAATAACAGATGAGTCAGAAACAGGCTTTAATTTCAGTAGAAATAGACAGAAGCACACATTATATGCATTATAATGTTGGAAAATACGTTAAATAAATGATTGTTTTGATACTGCTGTGAGAACAACTGCTTAACTTTTGTCCTGGAAAACTCGGAAAGGTCATGGAAAGTCATAGAATTTTAAAAGCTTCAAAGAGTACGAACCCTGTCAACAGTGAGTCATTTAAATAGGGGAGCCCGGCAGATCACAGGTTAAAATAAAAATAAAATATTTTCAGCATTTCTAATATCACAAACTGCTCCTTGAAAGGTACCATGCATTGGTATCCCTCAAACGTAAGAATAAAGGCAGCAAGCTGACTCATGGTCAAATT
Source organism: Orbicella faveolata (assembly GCF_042242905.1). Lineage (NCBI taxonomy): Eukaryota > Metazoa > Cnidaria > Anthozoa > Scleractinia > Merulinidae > Orbicella > Orbicella faveolata. The sequence continues at coordinate 25,847,439 of NW_028301553.1, forward strand.
ATTTTGTGCTACAAAGGTGTGGATGGAAATCCAGGAGCAGCAGGAGAAGTTGGTCTCCCTGGGGAACCTGGTCCCAGGGGGGAGCCTGGAACTCCCGGTGTACAAGGTCCACCTGGTGAAGAAGGAGAGAAAGGTAGCAAAGGGACACCTGGAATACAGGGGCCAGAGGGACCTGAAGGTTTCAAGGGCCAGAAAGGTATTCAGGGGCCTCCTGGAGAACAGGGGCTTCGTGGTGATCCAGGAGAACGTGGAAAAGAAGGTAAGGCGTCACATGATTGAGGTGAGCTGATTGCTTTGTGGTGCTTTGCGCATGCTTTCTGTACACAATTGCACACGTAGTTTGTCTAACTCCTCTGGTGGTCATTTAATTGGTCGCAAGAAAAGAGAAGACATTCACCAACTCCTCTGCAGGCTCATAGTATGTGCTTTGTTGTAGGGATCAAGGGTGATGCTGGAAATCCTGGGATTGGCGTGCCTGGTGAACGTGGGGATGCTGGTGAACCTGGAAGAGAAGGAGAACCAGGAAAAGATGGAGAAAAGGGAGAAAAAGGAGCAGCTGGAGAACCGGGACCTCCAGGACCCTTCGGGCCACCAGGAGATGCAGGTACGCTGCTGTTGCGGCAGCCGCAATGCTTGTTATTAAAGTTTCAATTTAAAGTGTCAAGTTCAAAAAACAGCAACCACCAATAATGAGTGCTTAAAATGTTGAGGAATTATTGAGCTGTTATCAATTGACTGTCACAAAACCAAAACTGAAATAATGACCTGTGACCTTTCAGTCACAAATTGCACAGACAATCTAGTAAATCAATTAAAACTTGAAGCAAATACATGTAGCTGACGCATAAAGCGGAAGAAAATTTGCAAGTAAGATAAGATTGGCTTTGATTTTACTTCTGATTGGATGACAAAGCAGTGCCAGTTTTTTAAGCCACTCATGTAGAGCAAGACCAAAGTGACTGAATAATTTTCAACACCCAGTGAAAGGTGCTCTGGGCTATTTTAAGTAATACTTTATAAATCTGGAGGAGTTGGGTTTACTTTTCAAGGTCACGGCTTTTGCATCTGAGGTTGCTGGGTCTTATTTTCTGAGGTCTTTACAGCTTTTCTCTTTTAAAACTGATCCTTTTTCCAATAACCAAGCAACAACATCCCATCCCCCTTGTCACTCATCATCAAATTGAAAACCATGTTGATGTGGGTTTTTGTGGTCATTTTATAAGGTGCCCAAGGGGATAAAGGAGACAAGGGAACAACAGGTGAAACCACAGTTGTCGAAGGGCAAAAGGGTGAACCTGGTGTGAACGGCACCAATGGTCTGGATGGGGTTGATGGAGAAAAGGGCCAGAGAGGTCCCCCCGGACCTTCGGGAGATGTTGGACCTGCAGGAGCCAAAGGTAAGCAAGGCAACAGTTTGACATTTAGGCTTCAACCACAGTGTTTATAACTTGTCTGCAATCGATATACATGCTGGAACTTCTGGATCTTAAGGGTGGCAACATATCACACCAATCTCCTTATGAGAGTAAGGCTAGAACCACAATTTCCCAGAGGGTGGCTCAGAGAAGCACTAATTTGAATTACAGGCTTGTAGTCCCACTATAAAAGAGTAAAAAGAAATAAGTTATGTCTGTGATCGTCTGTTACTATCCTAGCCAAGTGGTGCATTAGTGTACAGCAATATTAGAGAGTTTAAGCGTGACGTTTACGGCAGACGGAAAACGGCAAAGTTGGCCTCTGATGTTTTATTCTTTTCTTCTGATCCTTAAATAAATCACACAAAAATAGAAAAATATCTCCTACTATTCACCGCAAATACAAATATTTTCACTCTACTGTAGAGGCAGCTGAAGAGAGACGGCGAAAGTTTCATTTTAGCCGTGAGCCGTTTGCCGTAAACGTCGTGCTTAACGTCTCTATTATGTGGGTAATAACATCAGTATGGAAATCTGTGCCTCAATAATAGTTCGGGTACCACTTCCAAGATATATTATCCAACAAAATTAACATCAAGACTATTTCTCGAAGGAATATGAATGTGGGTAGTAATCTTCTTAGCTTATTATTGTTATTATCATTATTATCATTATCATTATCATTATCATTATCATTATTAATATTATTTTCATTTTGATTTTCTTACTTTGAGTAACATCATCAGAGAACATATTTGGGGGTTTTGTTTTTTGAATGTTCCGAAGTAAATGCAGTGAGACCCATTAGGACAACCAACCTCTGGTTATAAACTTGTGGTCATAAGGCAAAGTTGCACTGAATTTGTAACTCTTTTTACTGTTTGATGACTGTAAATGAAGATGTTCTCTTGTTCTTATACGTTACATATACGCTCTGTCTTGACTACTTCAAAACAAAATGAGCTGTTAGCATCTTCCATATGGCTTGTTAAGATGCATTTTACTTACCATATCTGCTCCTCAACAATCGGGGCCTACATGTTTCAACTTTGGCTAAGCAGTGAGTTGATGTTGCTATGGTGTTGTGGCTGACTGCAGGTGAGCAAGGAGATCCTGGCGAAGCTGGTAGCATTGGCTTCCCTGGTGAGATGGGTCCTCCCGGAGTCCCTGGGGCTCCGGGAGAGAAAGGTGACAATGGTTCAGCTGGCCAGCCTGGAATTCCAGGGGATCCAGGTGTTGAAGGCTTTCCAGGCGACCCAGGTGAACAGGGTGATGTTGGGCCTCCTGGTGAAACTGGAGCTGACGGAAAACCGGGATTGAAAGGACAACAGGGAGCTCCAGGTAAATGCAGTCTATTTAAACCTAGTAAAGCCTAGGTTACACCTGGTGTAGTTTGGGTCAGACGTTTGTTATCCTAGGTTACAACTAGGTTAGATCTGTTTAATTAAGGTGGGTTACTGCAGTTTTGATGGATTACCGTAGAATTCTAAAAGTAACGGCCCCCCAAATAACGGCTTACCGAAAGTAACGTTAGTTGTTTACCTTCCCGTCTTCCTATGGAATCCCGAAAGTAACGGCCCTTTGAACAAGTCACTGAAAGAGAAACTCTCTGATCTTAAATTGAGCACTGGTGGGTGGAACAGCCTGACTGCAGGACTGAACAACTTGAGGAGTTATTTGTGATTTGATTTCGAACTGAACTGAATTTTTCTTGAAACTATGACTTATGAGCTGTATTCAGTTGGCTAGCAGCAGAGTCAAATGTTATACATATGATATACGCGATATAATGCGACCGTTATACTTTCTCCCTACAGTACCAACGTTTAGGCCTTTCCTGTTTAAGCAGTCAGCTTTGTTTATGTGGATAGTTAGGAATATACATTAACGGAACTTTTCATTTCATGTGTTACGCGTCCGCTTTGTTTGAAACGAATGTTACCGTCAGAAACTTTTTTTAACCATCCGAAATTAACTGCTACCCGTAAGTAACGGCCCCTTTTGCCTGCTAAATGCAAAAGTAACCGGGCCGTTACTTTCGGAATTGTACGGTATAATAGCCGAACTTTTAACTCTTTTGAAAAATGTTCCAAGATGTTTTTCCTTTCTCTATTTCCTGTTTGCCTAAGTCTTTTACCATTTAATGTGAAACTTGAACCGTTAAGGTGGCTTACTACAGTTTTTCCGAGACTCAGTAGCGCGGCGCAGCAATTGCCTGCCAGACATCAGCTTTAGTCGCGCATGCAAAAATGACGCAAGTAACCCTGAAAAGAAACAAAAACAACTTCAGCCCGTGAATCGCGTTTAACCACCTTGGTGTACGTAGCGATAGTTTCAAACTGCTTTCAAACATAGGACCAACAAAATATGACAAAATGTCGATAAACAACCAGTAAAAGAGTTCTAATTTACTCTTTCTCTTTTGTACGGGATACATGGCGTCACATGAGCGCGCCCTTAAATAAAAGGCATGCGCAGTTCAGTTCGCATCCAAGGCTGTAAAAGCTGGTCTTTGATCCAAGATGGCTCGAAAACCTACGATACAACCCATGATAAAATTTTCACTGTTAATTTGTAGGGGTGAACCGCGTTTAGAACCAAAATTTTAAAAAAATCTGTAACACAGATTTTGAGCTATTTTTGAAATAGGCAAAATTTCGCATTTTCTTAGTTTGCGAAAAATCTCGCTTATAGATTTTTATTTTACTTTTAATTCCTGAAATTTTGAGGTGGGGCCATACGGATAGATTTTGAGAAAAAGGTTATTAAAAATACTTGTGCCCATTATATCCTTAGGCACTCGGTTGTTCATTTTGCAAACTCCAGATAGTTCGTTTTTTCAATACAGATAGTTATGGCCTGATTAAAAAACAAGCATGCAAATATATTGGTAAGATAGGAATTCTAATGGATTTTGGTCTTTGAAAGGTTAACAAGTCAGCTTTCTGTTGTAGGGCCTGAGGGAAGTCCTGGTTCGCCTGGATCAGATGGCCAGCCTGGAGAAAAAGGTGAACCTGGTCCTCTGGGTGAGGAAGGGGTTAAGGGAGACCCAGGGTCAGTTGGACCAAGTGGATCACCCGGGCCTAAAGGAGAACCTGGCGAGATAGGGCTACCTGGGGACACTGGCAACCCTGGAGAACAGGGGGAGGAAGGTGCTGCTGGACCTCCCGGACTAAAGGGAGATGAAGGATTCCCTGGAGTTCCTGGGCTGCAAGGTGAGCCTGGAGCAAATGGCCCGCAAGGAGAGAAAGGAGATCCCGGACTCGGAATGGGTAAGAAATCCTTACTGTCACAATAAACAACCACTTGTTTTAGTAACAATGTATCCACCATGTATGTTGCTGGCCAAGTTAAACATTGTAATGAGGAGTATTTATGTTCCACACTCCACCTCCTTGTTCAAGAGCATAAAAGAAAGAGTAGTGATGCTGACTTGAGTACTTACAAGATCCTTGTTTTGCTTTTTAGGTTCTCCTGGGGAGAAAGGCGATCCTGGTGAGGACGGTATTCCAGGAATTGAAGGCCAGAAGGGTAACATTGGACCTGTGGGACCTCCCGGACCCGAGGGGCCAAGAGGGGATCCTGGGGATAGAGGAATTGATGGAGTAGAAGGACCAAAAGGTGGGTGGTCCTTACAGAAACAAAGGAAATCCTATTAGGGTGTAAAAGCTGAATGATTTAAAGGGTAGCCCCGCCTTACGGCCACTTGATATTGGCCCGAACAAAAGCTAAGTGAGTCATCTTATTTAAAGAACCCCTTTAATATAGCCACCCCGTTAATACGGCCAGATTTTTGTGGTCCGTTGGTGTCCGAATTGACGAGGTTCCACTGTATTTCATTTCCATCAGCGTGATGTTCAAGTCTTTGTTTTGAGACCGCGTAAAAATGCCTCTATGCTGCGCTAACTACAGTGTTCTTGTGTCCATGATGCTCAGCAAAATCCTAGCCTGCGTTGCAGCCGAACGTGTCACAAAACCTGCGGTATAGTTCGTCTGCGCAACAGCCCCCAAAAGCTTGTTCTGATATCCCGCAGTTTTGCACGGATATCTGTATCCATTTCTGATTGGCTAGTTTCTTACGCGCCCTGTGATTGGTCATATTCTTGGGGAACTAGATCACGCAATGCTAACATCGAGATCGAGAAGTCCAAGAGACATGAGCTCGATCAAATTGATGCAAGAAACACAAGAGCGTATCAATACAAACGTATAGCTTTCTCGAAATAAAGCTGCGGCAGTCTCCAAAGAAAAACCGGACAAAGATAAATATTATATCCGCGATAAGAGACATAAGATTAAAGAAACAACATACTGTACTTCCGAACAGTTCTGATCGAACAGCCGGGCCGGGCATCACAATATCCAATGCAAGTAAGCAGCACGTTCACGGAATATTTCAAACTTTGTCCCTTGAAAAAAGCCAATGCGTAGAGATCTTAAAACAGCTTGCAACAGAAATGAGCCAAAACATTGTATAAGCACAATGCAAATTACAGAGGTGTCAAGCAAAGCGACCTGTAGATAACAGCGGGAACCATGCAGAGGTCTGCAGACCTATGACCTCTATAAAATTTGCAATAGCATAGTGAAACGGCTCCACTCAACTTCAAATTCCTCCTAATAACAGAGCATAAGGTGCCCTTCAAAAACACGAGTGAAGCAAAGAAAGGTGAGTGAAGCAAAGAAAGGCTCGATTTCCGCCGCTTTCTCGAGTCCAGTCTACGTTCCTCCCCGAGAAGAGAGGAGTGAGTGAGTTCGGGGGAGGAGCGCGGGTTCCTTTCACGAACAGCGGCTGGTAATTGAGCCTAGGTTAAAAGAGAACGGCAAATGCACAAATGCCACGAAAAGTAGAAGTCTTCCAGGCCCGTCAACCACATTTTACACCGAAATTAGCCTGCGAGCAGGCTCCTCGAGGGGAAAGAGAGCAGGAAAGGGTAGAAGACCCCTTCTTGCCACGTGAAGAGCCTGCGAGCAGACTACACCAAAATATGATCGCTGGCAACCCCTGTCGTTAAGATATTGAATATGGTCTTCCATGCGATCACAACAGCGATCGGAAGGCGTTGCCCGACGCGTCAGCAAATTTACAAGGATATTTTGACCTCCAAAAAATTCGCGAAGCGAGTTTTCCTGTTCAGGTGGAAGATTATCAACTTCAGACTGCTCTTTCACGGCTTTGAACGCTTTTTGCCAACTTCCTTCTGTAATCGCAGATATCTTATTTCCAACTAAAAGTAATCTTGATGTTATATATGTACGTAATACTCGAGAACAAATTTATTTTTAGCATTGCGTGATAGTTTCGTGATCAATTTCGCAAGAATTTATCCTATCACAAAGCACGTAAGAAACTAGCCAATCAGAAATGGATACAGATATCCGTGCAAAACTGCCGGATATCAGAACAAGCTTCTAAGAGCCGTTGCGTAGACGGACTATACCAGCGGTTTAAACTGTGCGATGCAGGCTACCAAAATCCTAGTAGCCTTCCTCTTTCTGACTTTTCACTATTGAAAATAGTTGGTAATGTTTTGTATCCCTCATTTTTAGATCGTTTCTTAAAGGAACTCAGTCACGGTTTGCGAAAGTTTAGCCTCAATTTTTCAAATTCGTAGTTTGTAATCCGTGTTAATCTTCTCCATCCTTAGCCATCCTTGTTACTTTATGGTTTATCATTATCTCTTTGGTGTTGTTCTATCTTATTAAACTGTTATTTTCAGGTTTCCTACCATTTAAAGGTAATTTTGTATGTGGCCAAAATAACTCAAAATACCGTGACTGAGCTCCTTTAAGGAAGAAAGAAGAGAGATTAAGATAGGGTTCATACTGTATAACTTCAATTTTAAAGTGAATTTATTATGGATGTAAGCTAGTTGCCAGCTGCTGTTTTGATGTAAATCTAGCATGCTATTGAGTGTGGTTACTATAGGCTGCAGTTGATTGGCTCTCGGCCTTTTTTAGGTGACAAGGGCGCAGATGGAATTTTAGGTCTGCCTGGACCCCCCGGTGAACCAGGACTTCCAGGTCCTCCGGGAGAGGCCGGTCAACCCGGACCCCCCGGTGAAGCAGATTTCGGCTTCTATGTTGTACGACACAGCCAAACGGCGGAACTGCCACAATGCCCGGACGATACGGTGTCACTTTGGGAAGGGTACAGCTTGCTTTACGTCCAGGGTAACGAACGCGCACATGGGCAAGACCTCGGCCAACCAGGCTCTTGTCTGCCAAAATTCAGCACCATGCCCTTCCTGTTTTGTAACCTGAACGAAAACTGCAACCTGGCCTCCCGGAATGACTACACTTTCTGGTTGTCAACCACGGAACCTATACCCATGATGCCTGTGGCAGATCAGGACGTGAAGCCCTTTATTAGTCGCTGCCGGGTGTGTGAGGCACCCGCTATGGTCATGGCACTTCACAGTCAAAGCATGATTGAGCCAGACTGTCCAGAACAATGGAAACCTCTGTGGAGAGGTTACAGCTTTCTAATGGTGAGTGTGACATACAGTGCTGCAGAAACTGGTATAAAGTTACTTTCAAATTTGCTTCAAGACAGATACGCTTGGTTAGGTGCAGTGAGTACTAAAATGCATGACAGCTTCACGTTGATTCAGGACAAAACAAGGGGGCAGTTATAATGAGGCAGCCATAGGGAATGAATTGAACTTTCAGTATTAACCATTTTGTGTTGCTCAAAGTGAGAGATCAATGTGCCTAAAGCAACTGAGGTTTCTTCTCTGAGAAGGTTGAGAAGGTCGTGACACTAACTTTTGATTTATTCTTTACAGCACACAAGCGCTGGTAACGATGGGGCAGGCCAGCTTCTTTCATCCCCAGGCTCCTGTTTGGAGGATTTCCGTACCAGCCCCTTCATAGAATGCCACGGTCGCGGCACGTGCCACTATTATGGGAGCACGTACAGTTTCTGGCTAACAATTGTCAAAAATGAGGACCAGTTCCGAACGCCAACATCCCAAACTATAAAATCAGGAAACCAGCGTGAGCATGTTAGTCGCTGTACTGTCTGCATGAAAAACGTCTATAACAACAATGGTAACGGAAATGGTAATGGAAATGGAGGAGATCCCATCACAGACATTGGCGATCTGCCAAACTAATTTAGCAGTGTCTTAACGTAGTAAGGATAGTTATTTAGTCTCAAGATCGAAGCCTGTTTCTTTATTTCGTTAAGACTTAGTTGCTGGTTAAAGCCCATGTACAATGTTTTGACATCAAAAAATGAGTGACTTCCAGTACATAAAAGATCAAGTATAATTTTTTCCTTCTGAATTTGTTCACGTTCTGTGTGAGCCACGATGATGGAAGAGTGTAATGCTGCTGTTTGACAACTTTTTTTTTTCTCACTGAACTGCCAAGAGATTCCAGAAAAGAGCTATTATTTGAATCTACCGGCAGGCAGTTTTTGTAGAGTAAACATATTTTTTTTAGTACTAGAGATACATTTCCGAACAGATCACTGTTACAATTTTTTGAAATACTCATGTTGGATTGTATCAAATTGTGATTTCTTGTTCTGACTGACTAACACAGCATATATGCCAAGATGGAAGGACAAAGAAATCTGGAACTGCAGAATCATCGGGAAAGAAAACAAAATGAAGAGAAATTTGTTCAATTCCCGACGTTGGTTTCAGCTGTTACCTGCAATCACAAAAACTATAACTTTTCTTGTTGGGGTCACGTTTGTGCAAGTTGACTGGGCTCTATTTATCGTCTTGGAGGGTTGCTAAGTGACATGTAGCACGCTAGTATTGAACCTCTTGAATTGCTCGCACAGCTTAAAAAGATCAAGACTCAAAAGACTCGGATAGTCTTCAGGTTCCTTAAATGAGGATTCTTTTAACCTGACTACTTCATCCCATTACTTTTAGTGATAAAAGGAAAGCCTCTTCCTTTTCTGCTAAACAGCTGAGTGATATCAAAAAAAAATTGAAAACAAAAAATAAAGAAACTCACTTGTTGTTTAAGACATGTTTAATATGGATTCTGCTCAAAGTTCGAGCAATAAGTGTCAAAAATTTTTACTACTAATCTAGCACGGGAACATTTTGAATACAATTTGTAACATCACGCTAAATTCACTTCTCTAAGTGACCCTGCGATTATGTTCTTAAGCATGTGTGAAAGTCAAACCTCGTAAAAATGCTTAAAGTAGGTGCCATTTTGTTTTGAACCGACGTGAAACGTTCGATTTAATTAAAATGGATATTCAATTTTCTCTCGCTAGGTTTCCTTGAGAGCGCCAAGTCTCGATAAGTTCTTCTTAACTGTGTTAAGAATGTTACCATTTTATGAGGTTTTTTTGGTAACTTTATTTTTTGCCTTAATTGCTCGCATGTTTTTCTGACAACTGCAACTCATTTATTAGAAATTCGTTCTCGTCGAGTCACAATATATTGTACTTATTTTGCCCCTAATAATGAGACTGAGCTTAACAACTCAAGGGAACCACTAAGTTTTGTCCTTGACAAGGCAAAAAGAGCAACAAAGGGCTTAACACTCTGATTTAGCATGAATTGTATAACATGTTTGTGGAGACGAACTTAAGTTCATGACCACGTACCAATTAATAAGTAAATTGTAGTTCTCAATGGTCGTCCAAATCGCATATTGTGATGAGAAATTTACTTCAAAATTAGACACTTTGCAAATAGGACAACTGTTACAGTTAGTTTTCTAATAAGAAATTGTATTAATCATTTTATGCAGTTTTTCAAGAGACCATTACTAAAGAGAGGTGATTTTTGTTCCCATGGTATTTCCTTCCTGATTAATTTATTTTGTAGCATGAATTTCACAAGTCTTTAACTGTTTGTTTTTTTTCATTTATATATATATATTCAGTTCGAGTTTTAGTGTTTGCTCGTTTTCACAGCTGATGTAAGTCCAACAACTTGCAAGGACGTTTGAAATACCTGACATCTAGTGTGAAACAAATGACCTTAGTAGCCAATCAGAACATCTTCATAACTATTGAAAGATACTAGTACCATAAAAAAATATTAGGACGGTATCCGCTCTCTTATGTAATGGTCTCGGAAACATTTTAAAATAAATTGCAATTATATTAAATGGGTGGTTGGGTATAAGCAATGCTTTTCATAAAATATAAAGGAAATTAGGAGTACAGAATATTTTAAGGTAATTTCTATTTTAAGGAATGATTTACTTTTGGCACAGGCAATTGTAAAATATCTCACCACAGTTACTGACAAATATAGAATAAAATACCTTGTTTCTGGGTAAAACTGCCTTCGGAACAAAAAATTCCAATGAACAGAACTGGCAATACGATATTCCAGATCATGCTGAAAGATCGGTGCATGCACTATTGAAAACGGCGACATCAATTGGATGACAAATAATTTGCTCTGCAAATCAGGACAATTATGTTTCTATAGTTTTACTGTTGATTCGTGCCAAAATATGCAATAATACAATATCAAAGAATTTTTAGAAAAATTAAGCAACTATGTGAAGCAGATACTAGTACTAGGTTAATTATTGCGCTTATTTCTACATAAAATATGAAATATAGGAGCTGAATGTTGATGATTGACTTGTGCTCAGATTCTTTAAATACACCATGCATGGTTTGTAAATCAGTTAAACGACAAAATAATCTTGTAATAAATATTTTATTAATCTATTTCATTGACGTCATTGATAAAGCAAAAACACAACTTTATTCCAGGGTTTGAAGGAAACCATGTAACCGAGGATGGCTTAAGTCCTTACTGTTTCAACCTTGTTCTCAGGATTTTGGAAACGATGTTGACCATTGGGAGTTAGAGAAAGAGTCCACTTAAGATTAGACGGAGTCTGTTTATGAAGGGATAAAATACGGTGTTGCATGTGCACCCGACCATGATCAATTGCAATACTAGAGACAATTCTATGCCAAAACATTAATATTTATAAAATTAATTGTCTAGGTATACTTCCAGTGCTAAGATGAATTTTGCTACATTCGTCAAAAAGCCCAACATTTTCTTGTTCGTCACCTGAATATTAGGTATGAAGGTGACAAAAGTGTTCGTATTTTCGTTTATTCTTCAATTTTCAAGAGTCACATATTTATAATTACAGCAAAAACCATGGCAAGATTTCCGTATAACACCAAGCATTCATTCTGCATGCAGTTCATTGTTCATCTAAACAAGCGAATCGTGAAGTATCTTTCTCGCTAACATCCTACATGATTTCCCAAATTTCTATTACTCACTGCAGTAAGTCAAAATGTAAGCTTCCCTCGCTGAAAAACGTACCAGAGTATGACCGATACAACAATGGTCGTGAAAGAACACACGAAAGTAGAGTGATAACGGGTTGTCATTCCGAATGAAGTTGTGTTTCATGACGCTACTTTCGGAGATTTCATTAGTTGAAGTTACTCCTGGGATTTGTTGAACAAACCGTGGAATTTTATTGCTACTTTCCTGTACTTTCTCAGCGGAATAGACAGGAGGGGTCATTTAACGCTATCAACTTAAAACAGTTTCCAGCACTTTTCTATTAGCTATACTTATGAGGATGAATACTACCACTGTTTATCAGGTGATGCTACAGTAACAGCACCACACAAATGCCCAATCATTGGTTAACAAGTTGCGGTCATTTTTCTTTAATGTAACAGGTTACCATAGCAACAGAACAACCTGTTAAAAACACCCTTACTTTTAGCTTTGAGGTGGTTTACTACAGTTTTTCAAAGATCCATTAGCGCGCGCTATTTCTAATTTCTAGCATAAGGAAGCTTGAAGAAGTTAGGAACAATGCTACTCTGCAAATTAGAGAGTAAATATATTTTGTAACGTTTCGCTAATTACACTGGAGTATGTTCACTATGTATGGTTCGTGTTAACTGTAGAAGTATTTTAGGCGTGAATCCCTAAGGGGCTAGTAGGCTATTTAAGAATTTGTAAGTTATGCAAGAGCCACTCGAAGGCATCTCTTTCAACTTTGCTTTTGCTGTTATGTCGTCGGATACTGAACGAGCGAGCGTTCCCGCTTCGATCGCGCAATCCTTCACTAAGGGAGATCCTTTTCATGAGACTGCTTCACGAACATTGTTTCCTCGTCTTTTGGACGTTAAGTTTGATCAGAAGTTCGCTGCATTCAAACGCGATCTCGACTAGAAACAAGCTGCCACTCAGTCTCAACTGTAGAGGCTAAAAACGGTGTCCAAGGATTCGAGTTCTTTTAACTCTAAAGTACAATACGAGTTCAGCAACTCTCTACTGGATGCAACAGACGGAACCAGCAAGACCATCTCAAAAGGAAACCTTTCAGCAGCCAAGTTATTTCGTTCCGCGGACAAGAACCCCGCTGCTTGGGCAGCAGTGCAAGTACGAATCGGACGAACTCGCCGAAGATTCAGAGGAAGAGAAAAAGCTCTTATCAGCCGAAATACGAACGCTAGCTAAGATCCGGGAGAAAAAGCGGAAAAATGCGTCTAGCTGGCCAACTCTACAGCTACCCGCTCAACATCCACTGAAGCTCCATCCACTCATGGCCTGTCCAATTATTTTTCTTCTAATCAGCCTTTTTGTTTTTTTCGCATGCAGTCCTTTCGTGGACGTCAGCCTCAACTAGCAGACAAGAGTTTCAGATGCGGCCAAAGAAGCCACTGAGCAAATCCATCTTCCTACCGAAGCCGTTTTAGAGGAGCCGCTGCAGCCCCTCCAAGCGGTAAAAATACATACTTATGGCAAATACCAAGCTGCATTGAAGAGAATGGGATAAGATGAGTATATAATTTATTCAATTTAATCAAATGATTGGAAGACTTTGACCCAGTTGAACTTATTGATAATTTTGTTGAACCGTGTGATTCAAGGTTTTTGGAAGTCTTGAAAAGACAATTTTCTCTAAGGGGCTGAAAAATTTCTGTAGCTGTTCATTCATCGTTCGCGTAAACTTTGGATATGTCAATTGCGTCCATTACTTTTGACTTTGTCATGGCAACCGCAAACTTCTTATAGGTCTAGACAAAGATCAACTTTTTTGACATACTTCTGTATTTTTTTTTTCAGCTTTGCTCATCATTTTGCTGAACTTCACCAAATTGTACATTTCATAAGCATTCTGGCTTCATAAGCATTCTAGATTATTTTTTGACTTTTTTAAGAAAATAGTAAAATCCAAGATGGCGGGTCAAATGACGTCATGCGACGTCACAGCCAAAAATTATGTCATTATTTTATAGAGCAGGCTCAGGGTTTTCTATTTAATGAATGTAAATTTATTTTCTGTGCCTTAATAGAACGAAAACCCAAGGAGGGGGTTTCATCCTCCTTGTACCACGATGGGAGTATTAGTCCGAGGGTTAACGATTGTACTAGCCCTGATGACTGAATGAGTGAGTAAAAGACTGATTATCAGGACGGAACGCATTATATTTAAGCAGGAGCCATAATCGGGGACGGAGACCGAAAGCGCGCGCCATTTCTGGTATTGGGGTTGTCCCCATGATATGGGACAATAATAAATATGGGTTATTGACCAAGTGTGAGGTCAAGATGGCTGGATATTGGCCAAGTTCTTTTTTTGCGTGTTTATGGACCGAGACGGAGTCGAGGTCCATAAACTCGCAAAAAAAGAACGAGGCCAATATCCAGCCATCTTGGCCGAACAAGCTTGGTCAATAAAGGATTTATTATATGGCTTTCGAGGAAATTTTTCTCGCGGGACACGGCGGGTAGTCCCGAGCGGGCAAGATAGCTCCATCTTGCCCGCTCGGGTAACCAATCACAGCGCAGGATTTGATTCATCTTGCCCGCTCGCGGAGCTAGCTATATAATAATTCTATTTTTAGAACAAATTACGCCATCGCCTGCGGCACACGCGCGTACATGCTGCGAGGATTTTTGCGGATGTCGCGCGGGGGAAATGGCGACCGAAATTCCCGAAATTTTTCTTGTTTTTGGCCCACAAGTCAACGCGTTTACGTCTGTTAGAATTTTTCTTAAGTATTTTCGTCGTAAGCTGCTCCAGTTTGAGTGAAGTAAGACAGTGTCGAATTTAGGTGTTCCGCTTCAAGCTTATATATATATCGCTGACCAAGTTGTGTTCCGACGGATGCTTCTTTTACATGAACTGTACATTACTCCACTTTAAATTTCACATATGTTGAGGATTAACAGCTTTTCCATTACACAGCAAAAAACTAGCTGGATATATTTAGATATAGTAGAGCTTTAGGACTTCATAGTTTCCTAGCTCCTCTTGCCACACGCTTGCGAGCAATTTGCCAGTCTATCGCGACTGAAAAGTAAAACAAAATAATTGCTAGTTTGGTCAGTTTGAGTTTCGCCTGAATTGTAAGCAACGCTTGCTGTTTCATCAAGGCCCAATAACTTTACGTCCGTAGATACTGCTCAGTTTTATTCGTGTAAAAATCCACTAAATTCTCTGTTGTCGATGAATGAGAGCGCCCGCCGATGCTTGTTTTGTACAGTCAGTAAACATGACAAATTGTACTTGCGCCGCACTTTCGTGCGAAAACGTACATCGAACTCAAACAATAACTCTATAGTTTTTAAATATGTTTAAGATTGATAAATTTTGAGAACATATTAAAAGCTAAGCTAAAAATATGTGAATAAAGCAGAAATAATCAGCAAAGTTACATTGACGCTTTCTTTAATCAACTTCGAATAACGATTTCGATTTTGTTGATCGAGTTATCAAAACTCCTTGTTTATTTTCATTTTCGCAGTGTAAAACTTCACTATGCTTATGTTGAAGAAACACACATGATGTTAGTAGCATTTTTTGCGTTCGTGAAATTTGTTGCAGCATCTCAGCACAAAAGATAACAAAAGAAATCTTTGTCAAGATTTGTTGACAATTGAAAACACCGACTCGGACTTGAAAGTGCACGAGCTGCACTATGCAAATGAGCTAATTGTACGCGTCAGACTTTCCTTTCAAAAACTTTTGCAAACTCACCAAACAAGCAGAAACAATAAGAAACCATCAAAACAGGGTTTGGTTAGATTAACCATTGTCTGAGAAACTCACAAATTAACTCGATACCAGAGTAGAGAGTTTTCTTGCTATATTCTTAAGTCAGAACAAACGCAAAAACATACGCGTAAGCTTACAACTAGCGCGACCAGATCTTATTATTCATTCCCAGCGGGAGATTGAAGTCTTGTTTTCGACCCTGAAAAACCCACCTTTTCCGTTGGCTCAGAGCATAAAACTACATATAAACGCCCTGGTTCTTATTCCCTGCCATCGCCGTGAAAAATACGCAAGATAATCTCTCAAGGTCTCTCAACTCTCACCATTTGATCACGCAACGTGACAACATCAACGCGAGAGCTCCCGACATGTGCGTGGATCCGCGCGGATATATGACGTCAGGATGGCGCAATTTGTTCTAAAAATAGAAAAATTGTCCCATATCATAGGTGCGCGCGGATCTCAAGAGTTACGGTCTCCGTCCCCGATTATGGCTCCTGATTTAAGTTAAAGGCAACCTTAAGGTTAATGTAGAGTTTTGAAATCATACAGGTGCTTCTTGCTTTATTCGTGATACTATTTTTGATGGGTATCAGATTCTCTTTATTTACATTCTACCCTCAGCTCAGTTTTCTAATAATCACTCAGCCATCCAGTCCAGTACAGTGATTTGTCGAGCAGCCTATTTCTGATCTTCTGGCCACAGGTTCAGTGGTCGAGTGCGCGTGTGCTCCTGCTGTTGTTAACCCGTTGTCAGTTTCCATACAGTTGGAGTTCTGGAAGAACAATGTTTCTTATCTCAATTCCAGTGTTTTGCAGACGTTGCTCGCAGACTATCTCGTATTGTATACTCGGATGTTAGCGCTATTGGATTGGCTGCTTTCATTGCCATTGGTAACATGCCTGTTTTTGCGCAAAAACTGAGATTCTATGTAGACGTATACCAGATTTAGTACCACGTGGAGAGAACTCTACTCTGTTCGTTTTGCTTTGAAAAGTTTGCCCATCTTCTTTCAGGGTGCTCTGTTAAGTGGTTTACAGACAACCAAACTGTACCTTTTATCGTCGATTCTGGTAGTATGAAACTGTGTTCGCTTCAACTCGCCGGTGATATATTTGATACCGCCAAGAAAGTAATATCAAAATCGAGGCTGAGTTGATACCTCGTTCAGCTGATTACTTATGCAAGATCGTCGGTTGAAGACTGGTCAGTTAAAGATAGCTATTTTCATGAAGTAACCTGTTATTTGGGTCCCTGTTCAATTGATTACTTTCCCAGTTAAAAAAAAAAAAAATTCAAGTTTTCCCAGTTTCTATTCGAATATTCCGTAGCATTTAGTTGGCTAGGAGAAACCTGTTGGCTAGTGCCACCTGTTTTCGTTAGATAAAAATGTCTTCCGCCACATATGTTTTTGTTAATAGAACTGGTTACTCTTTATTTGCCTTTCAGCTCCCTTTTGGCCTTTAATTTTTGGTGGATCGTAGGTGGGGTTTCAGATCTTTTGTTATTGATTTTCTCTTGAGAACGGTAAAGATGTTTATCTCCATGGGGCAAATAATAGTTCCCTTTTGGCTCGGAGAATTTTAGTAGCTTGTCGGCGTTGTACAGTCTAATGTCCAGTAGAATCTGTCTATGGAGAAGTCATGCCGCGTGGTCACGATTAAGCTGTTTTAGGCCGTTGGGCCATGTCATCTTTGTGCGGGACTGCCCGTTTATCATGTGTTGATCTTAAATGATTGCACTGTTTTAGGCCATTGGGCCATGTAATTTTTGTGCGGGACTGCCCGTTTATCGTGGGTTGATCTTAGGTGATTGCACTGTTTTAGGCCGTTGGACCATGTCGTCTTTGTGCGGGACTGCCCGTTTATCACGTGTTGATCTTAGGTGATTACACTGTTTTAGGCCGTTGAGCCATGCCGTTTTTGTGCAGGACTGCCAGTATATAGTGTGCTGAATGCAAGATTTAGGCCTCTGGGCCTTTCTTATGTTCTGATCTGCGTGTTGTTGCATTTTTGTTTTTTCTAATTGTTCTCACATTTCTTTTGTTATCTTTCAAGTCTACAAAGGGATGAGTGTTTACTTCAAAGGTTGCCCACTCAAGAGATCCAGACGGCTTCGCAAGTCGACGGAAGGTCTTCCCTTGCGTCCCTCTAAAGCAAAGGCCCCTTCAACAACAGAGCGTTATTCAAGTGACTTTCAAACATTTAGAGAATGGTCTTCGCGCTTTGAGGAAGTCGCTTGTTTGCCGTCTGATGAGACGTCAGTTGCTCCTTATTTGGAGTATTTTGCTGCAGCAGAGTTCCCTCTACTCCACACTTGAGTCTGCCTGTTATGGCATAAATTGGCACACCATCGGTATGGCTTTCCGATTTGCGATTTGACTTGAAGTGTTCTCGAGGCGGCTAAAATTGAGCTTGCAAAACCTGTTTTCATAAAAAGGGGGGCGCTGTTACTCCCGAGATGATTTTGAGGATATATAATAGGTTTGCGGACCCCCAGGCTAATCCTTCTAATCTTCGCTTAGCTGCAATTTGCGTGACTGCCTAACGGCTTTTCTCCGCCGCAACGAGTTAGCTAGCCTTCGTTGTTGTGACGTTAGTTTTTGCGATACATTTGTCAGAATTTATACATGTGAGAGCAAATCAGATGTTTATTATATGTAATTTTTAGTTTTAATTTTATGAATTTATTTTCTCGAAGATATAGCATATTTTGCTCTCAAAAAATTCGTAGTAAAATAAAGTTTTAGACTTGGCATGCGTGTGCGGAACTAGGATATCTTATACACTTGTTTGATCTACATAGCTTAAGAACAGGGGCCGCTAAGAAGCAGGTATCAGCAATCTACACTTTTTATGTCACGGCAGATGGAAGACTTATCAAGCCAAGGACGGCTAGCTTCTTACGGCTATATTAAGATAAGTTAGAATCTTTACTTTCAGTGTCTTGAAGTTTGCACACTTAGATTCCTTTGTTCTCTTTCTTTATTTTCGAAAGCGGGCATCAATAAACGAGATGCCCGCCCCTGATGCTGTGTTTGTGTTTATTAAGATTAGTTACAAAATATTTTATAATCGTTTCAGGGTGATTAGAGTATAAATATATTTTGTAACGCTTCGCTAATTACACTGGAGTATGTTCACTATGTATGGTTCGTGTTAACTGTAGAAGTATTTTAGGCGTGAATCCCTAAGGGGCTAGTAGGCTATTTAAGAATTTGTAAGTTATGCAAGAGCCACTCGAAGGCATCTCTTTCAACTTTGCTTTTTAATTTTTCTGTTTATTCACTGCTGTATTTTCTTTATGATGATGTAACGCTCGCTGTATCCTCCATCAATAAACGAGATGCCCGCCCCTGATGCTGTGTTTGTGTTTATTAAGATTAGTTACAAAATATTTTATAATCGTTTCAGGGTGATTAGAGTATAAATAAAGTTTATGAGGATGATCGTCTGCCAGACGTCAGTATTAGTCGAGAGTGCAAAAAAGACGCATGTAAACCTAAGAATAAACGAAAACCATTTCAGCCCTTGAATCGCGTTAAAGCACTCTGGTATACGTAGCGCCAGTTTCAAACTGTTTTCAAAAGTGTGTTAAAGCCTAGAACCAACAAAATATTACAAAAAAGGTCGTTAACAACCGGGAAATGAGTTCCAATTTACTCATGCTTTCTCGCACATACACTGTAAAAGACATAAATAGACATGCGCAGTTCAAATCCCGCGCAAGGTTATAAAAAAGATTGCTCGAAAACCTACCGTACAACCGATGAGGAAATTTTTACAGCTGATTTGTAGGGTGAATCGCGTTAAAATGCAAAATTAAAAAAATCTGTGAGACAGATTTTGAGCTATTTTTGAAATAAGCAAAATTTCACATTTTCTTAGTTTACGAAAAATGTGTCTTATTTTTATTTTACTTTTCATGAATGTTTAATCAGAGCCAATTTCTAATTCCTAAAATTTTAGGTAGGGTCACACGGGTAGGTTTTGAGAAAAACGTCATTAAACCACTAGTGCCCAGTCTCTCCTGGGGCACTTGGTCGTTCATTTTGGCCATTTGTTGACACTTAATTAAGGTGGCTCGAAACAACTTCCAGCACTTCGATTTTGAAAATGACACAAACACCAATGGGTGAAGTAGTAGATGTATGTCATGTGTGCTAACACAAGATGTTCACAATATCCTCAAATTTGCAGACAGCTGAGGACTCCCAAGAAAATTGAGTACATTTTCGCATAACAAGGGCCGATAAATCATATGCTTGCAATACGGTCCCAGACAGGCTCAGTTGAGATTTATTACTGGACGAAAAATGTTTGGCCCCTTCCAAGCGTTCAGTTGCGGCGCAGCGCGAGAAACGGCGCGCGAAAAAATAAAAAAAGCGCGTCTTCTCGCCGTGCTTTTTTCAATTTTTTTCGTGCGCCGTTTTTCGCGCTGCGCCCCAACTACCCAACGAACTGAACGCCTGGAAGAGGCTAAAAATGTTTAGACAAAATGCGACGATCACAAAATGGAGAATATTTCAAACTCCAAGCGCGTAATTCTGATTGGGAGAGGTGTATACCGGGGGGGGAGGGCACTGCCATATATGGGCTATATAGGTATGTGCCGCTGTGAAGGGTATGGCTTTCAAGCAGTTTACGCTAGGATAGGGTATATAAATCAGAGCGTTTGAGTCTAGAATAAGGTATCATTTTTCACAAAACTGACTGGTTGGTTAAAGATTTTATCTAGAGTAAGGAAAACAGGAATTGCCACTTAAAAATATAAAAAAATCAAATCGCCAAGTTTAAATTTACGCAAATCAGCCTCAACAGTGTCGCTAGATGGGGGGATTTGGGGAGTTTACTCTAGTATAGGTTAGCAAAATTCAGCTGAACTAGCTTTGGTATAGGCTAAGGGTTCCAGGGTCACAACAGCACATCCCCACCCAGAAATTCCCAAAGTACCCCCCCCCCGGGGGGGTGTATACTCACGTCTGATGTTATTCAAAACAGAAGCTTGGGAAACATAGTTGGAGGAAAAAGAAAAGGAATCGTTTATGTGAAAGCAAGTTCTCTCAGAATTATTGTAAATCATAAAGCTACATTTACCAGAAAATCTTCACGTGTGATAATGCGGGACCATTCGGGACAGCGCCAGGTCCAAAACTTAGAGAATATTGGAATGGCAATGAAGAAATCAGATATGCTGATTTTAGTTATTGGCCCTCTGAGCTAACTTAGGACTGAAAAAATACATCTTACTAACCAGCCATACTTGGAGAATATGGCCCAAGGTCTTGACAAAACCATACAAAAAGAGCGAGAGAGCTTGGTTAAAGAGAGATTACTTGACTGAAAATGGTAATGCTTCGAACATGGACTGAAAAAACATCGCAAACGTCATACCCTCAGGGGGTACTACCACAAATATCTGATACGTGTGTGATAGGTGTGTGAGTCTTAAACCCTCATCCCGTTATGAAAATAGATCACCTATTTCGAGAACCTCAAAAAACCCTACACACATGTATAATTATAGCCCAAATATGGGAGTACTCCCTCCCTCCCCCCTCAAACCGGGGCTTCAAACACGCAATTGATTGGTAGCCGACTAGGGTAAACTCAAATCTGAAGTCTGTTATGTGACAGCAAGTTCTTTCAGAAACGTAAGTCATAAAACCGCAGAACATTTTACAGAGTGATCACACAGGATCATTCGAGACAGCTGCCTGGTCAATATTAGAGAATACTGGACCGACAATGGAGCAATCGTACTGGTTGATTTTAGTTGTTGGCCCTCTGAACTTAGTCGTGAAATAATGTTGGTTAGGTTTTCAAAAACCCATATCATTGATGTTCATTATGTGCATAATAAAGGTAAGTTCACAGGTTCTCCCCTTCTGGTGCTGAGTTTTTTCTAAAAAATATAGATAATACAATAAGTAGAATGGCTTTACTACCTCCCTTAACCCAATAAAAATTATTTAAACATTTGCCACATTAAAAGCAACGTTTTAATTATTGCCAGAAAATACTGTATAGAATATATTTATACAAGAGTAAAATACATTTTAAGAAGAAATAATTACAAGAAAGTAAGCAGAATTGTTACTTTCAACAGTTCCTGCCTTCTGTACAATTAACTTGTATTCTTGATTTTAACAACTAACTAAACGGGTACATTTTTTTGACCTTATTCCAGAATATGAAAAGTAGGTATTTTTGGCAGGTTGGCTGAGTGTTACATGAAGCTTCTCATGCTTAGAAACCCTTTCGAGTTGGTGTTACTAGGCTTATTGGAGAGCTACAAAAGTTACACGCAGCCAATGTTAGGCCTGCAATAGTGAGAAACTTCATGAAATAAACAAATAATAATAATAATAATAGTTCATTTATATAGCGCACACATCCATTACTATCCCTAAAAACTACAATTTTACTCTAAGAAACTTAAAAACTAAAAAAATATAGGAAAATACCTTAAAAATTAAACAGAATCTAAAAAAAATAAAAACATGTAAGAGACATGTAAGAGACACTAAGTTGCCTCTTGTTTCTGCATGTCTTTTATACCCAGTACATTTCAATCTACAACATACCAGGTGGAATAGGAGTGCATTTTGTGATATCCCAGAAGATACTATTACACCACATAGCAATAAAATTTACACTTAAAATTTCTGAATGCATATGCCAATGAACAATGCAATGATGTGAAGAAAAACAAGAAAAGTTGTTTCTTCTTTCTAACAACCTACACAGGGATGGGGCCATTAACTGGGATGCAGCAATAAAGTGAATTGGAGTTATGGGTGAACCAGGGGTGGATCCAGGATTTTTCAAGGGGGGGGGTGGTACCCTGGGGTTGCAGAATCAATGGGGCATGCCCCCAAAATGTTGCTATTGGAGAACTAGAACCTACTTGACTACTGTTACACTAGAGAAATACTAGCAATGCCACAAAGCAGAAAAACAGCAGTATAATCATTAATAAATTACACTGTGGTACCTCTCCAGAGTGTCTGTCTTAATACTCTCAATTTTTTTAAACTTCCCCAAAAGGGAGTGGGTGGCTACCACCCAGTCAACTCCCCACCCCCGCCCCCCAAATCTGCCACTGTTGACCAATGGAATGTTCTGTTGCTGAGGTAACTTTACACCTGATGAGCTATCTCCTACCTTGGTTACAAAGTGGGTTCTATTTAACAATATTTAGTCCACAAGGCCAAGTTGTTCACAGGATGTGGACAAGTACTCAACAATATGAGCATGGGTCAATGGATACATCAAAGTAAACAAAAGAAGATTCTTATTCTGGAATAAGGCCTGTTGACATAACCCGGTAAAATACACATTTCTCTGTGTTTAGTTAAGGCACCAGTGTAACCTATGCTGCATGAATACACAGACGTTTCCCTTTTGTGCGCACTTAATTCTTTCAACTCGAGAAACATTGCAATCTAAGCAGAGCCTTTCTTCTCTCTTGATGGAGAGAAGAGTAAGATCTGGCTGGCATATTTGACATACTTATGATGAAGCTCTTCGGAGATCTGTTTAGTGACAATTGCTTGTTGCTGTTGTTGTTGACTTTTAAGTTTTTTGATGTCCAAGGAACAACCATATCATTACACTTTGCAAATCTCTGTCAAGGTGCATCTACAGTGTGGAATTTTTTTTTTCTTGGATAAAATTTCAGACACCCCTTGAGAGGTGGAAGAATTGAGCACATGTGCCAGAGAGGTGTCTGTTTATTCATGCTAGCAGTTTTCTAAACCACTCCAGTTTAAGGTGATTGTAAGTATTAATGGTTTGCATCTATCACTAACATAAGAATTTTAAAATCTAAACTAAAATACTATTTTCTGTAAACCTGTTCTGTTCTTACATTCTCATACTCCTGCACAAGTACCAACAGTCAGATAACAGATTATTTATTTACCTGATTTGCCAACTGATTTGCATTTTTGCTATTGTAGGTGGAAATTTGAGGGAAATCTGTTCAAGATAGCTAGCTCTCTCAAACACTGAATTGAGCTGATCATGTAATTAAATACAATGGTATATATTATAATATGATTTTGAACATTGTTAGATAAAATAAAAGGTTTCCAATGAAATGTTTTCAGTTTCTGGGTAAAGGCAGGAATAGAAACAGGCAAAAGAAATTGATTCTTTGTTCGTTGGATTAATCAAGACAAGTTAAATGATGATGAAAACAATACAAACTGTATGCATTCCTGGTAGAGACATGAATGATCCTCACAATTATGCATATGACTTAAGCAGCTGTGAAAATAAATAATTCAATGAAACTACTATACCAACATTAGAGACTGTTTTACCATATTTCAAAACACTGAGAAGTAATATATCAAACACAACAGACAGTGTTTCAGCGAGATATCCAAACTCCAAAAAGAGAGTTGAAAACATAATGCACAGCTGATTGATGCACTTCAAGGTGTTTAGAAACATACCAAAGCATTGTCTCAATCAAAACAATAACTAACGAGAATTTTTAATGGAGAAATAAAAACATAAAAAATTAATGCCAATTAAGATCAGAAATCCAGAAACCATGACAATTATGCTCTCCTTTGTTTAAATTTGTTGATCTGTTGATTAGTTTAAGAGACTGTTGGCCACTTTGCTATTCTGTGATTAGTCTTTCCTGGGTCCCCAGCCATTTTACAGTACACCTTTAGTCAATTCACAACTATGCTAGTGTGGAACTTTTTGTAATATACAATGCTGTGTTTTGAAATTTTCAATAGCATAAATCACCGTTTTTTCTCAAATTTAAAAATAACACAATATATTTGCAATATTATTCCAATTTTCACCTATGATAATAACCTCAAAGTAACATATTTTTGTAAGTTTCAAAGTGAGAACTTATTATTTTGACGGCAAAACTGCTCTGCTTTTTGTACATTTTTTATGGCCAGCCACTATTAAGCAAAACAGTTGAGTTACAAAATGAGTTTAAATACTGCTAAATAATATCATGGTCAAAATATGCGTCAAAAATAATGGTTATCGATGCCCCAATGTAAATCCTTGAAATAAATTTCTCTTTGGACATCAATAACATAAATCTTTCATTTATAAAGTTGTGGAACTACGGAAATGTTTGGTTACCTACTGAATCAACATTCCAGAGTATATAAAGAACTAACTGAAATTGTTAGATACTAGAGATGAACATTCCAAAATTCCATCACAAAAAAAAAACAATCCTGTACAGGGAAATAGTTATGTCAATACTATCTGCGCCCATTGCTTGTAGAATTTGTTGTTGAATTACCAGTTGGCAAGTTTGTTGTGGGTAATGTTGGTTGCACTGTTGACGTATAATTGTTCTGTTTACATTTCACCATTGGATCAACATGTAAGCAATCATCTGAGTACCTATACTCCTGTTTCCATTCTGTTAGGAGGAAAAGAAACACCAGTATTACTGTGTAATTCAATGTGTGTATGTACACATGATCTCATTTACAACCCATATTCATCCTACATCACTACATCACACATGCATAATGTAACAGTTGAGTGTCATGTTTGTTTTGAAGAAAACCTCCAATTTTATTTTTGAAAACATGGATATTTATCCAGAGAGAGCAAGGACTTTCTAGATGGCCTAATCATAATATTATCTGAACATATCCCAGGATGTTTTTAAGAGATTCTCAAGATTGACCCAGCCAGTTCACCAAAGTTATGTTTTGACAGACACAACCTTGTCTCTGGCACCTTTCACTTCTTAAATCACAGAACTTAGAGGAAATACCTTCATTCACTTCGTTGGATGCATGCCGGTCGACAGAGAGTCTTTAAAACATACTCTTTCCAGTTACAAAATTTGCACAGCTGTAGCTAAAAGTTTAGAAAGTATTGGTCACGTGACCAATATCTTAAACAGAATCTTGCAGACATCCTCAATCTTATTAGGATCTATCTAGTCATATTTTGGAAAGATCTGGGCAAATATTTTATATGGCTCAACAATTGTGCTTGGTTTGAAATTTTATAAACCATTTTTCTGCTTTGGATCAGATTATGATACCCTGTAATATTTGTAACAAATAAATGGAATAAAATTGAACTTTGCTGACATCATTTCTAGACAAAAAGAATGTTAACAATAAGCTGCTGAATGATGTAAAACAAAGCAATATTCACAGAGTAATAGCTTAATGGAGGGTGAATGCTTAATAGAGGTTTGACTATATTAAAAATGTCAGTGTCACTGGAGATAAAATATCAAACTCAAGGCATTTTGTAGTCTTCCTGACAACTTGTCACTTCAATACAAGCAAAATTCATGGTCATGTAACAACCAATTAAAGAGAGACACACATTAGCACTCCAGTGGTACATTATCACCAGTTCACACCTCACATGTCTCTCATGATGCCCTATACGGGGTTTCTGGAATACAGGATATTCAGGCAAAAAATTAAAAGGATACAGGATATTTGGGGGGAAACTAAGGGATGATTCCCCGACTTTACTCAACACCATACATGTAATCTGGTTAAAAATATATCAATACTACACACCTGTGTCAAGACAATTAAAAGCTGAATATCCTACTTGTACTAAGTTTCCTTCATCATTTGGAACTGGCAGAAAATGTGGACATCTCTGCAACACAGTCAGACAAAGATCTACACAAGTTCTCTTCTTGCTCTTTGTTGCTGCTGATAACATGGTAAAGCATATCCAGTTTTTATAGGCTTCCTAAAAGTAATATTAACAAAACACTGTCAACATGGGAGGACGGTGGCCTCATGGTTAGTGCGCTCGACTCCAGAGCGAGTGGTCTGGGTTTGAGCCCTGGCCGGGGACATTGTGTTGTGTTCTTGTGCAAGACACTTTACTCTCATGGTGCCTCTCTCCACCCAGGTGTATAAATGGGTACCAGCGAATTTAATGCCAGGGGGTAACCCTGGGATAGACTAGCATCCCATCCAGGGGGGAGCAGAAATACTCCTAGTCGCTTCATGCTACTGAAACCAGGATAAGTTCCAGCCTGATGAACCACTTGCTTCATATGCAGACTTTACCTACCTTATTGTTCACATAAATTTGCTAAACATAGTTCTTTTCAGAGCATGGTATAGCTTATTTTGTGACCCAAATCACACTGATTTTTTCTTTTTCTTTTTTGTTAAATTAGAAATAATGTCAAGTCAGGAGCTGTAAACATTGAGTAGTTGTAATGTTCCAAAAATATGCTTGAAATATTGCTGGTTTTTGTGTCAAATGCATTACTTCGCTCTTTACTTTTTGTCAATTGATTGTTTGATGTGAATGAAAATTAAATATTTGCAAAGCAAACAAAATGTACAGAGGCCTGTACAATTAACTCAAGAGAATACACAATGATAGTTTACGGTATCAGTATACCTGAATTGACCGTCTCACGTTTAATAGCACATTTTTATGTGGATGCTTTGAAAATATCCCCCAATAAAGTATACATTTCCTGAAAGCTTAATAAATGAGGAATTCAAAAATGTTTTTTATCTTTTTGAAACTATAAAAGGTTTAGAAATTTTGCATAAGAAAGCAGTTTTAACCCTTTCGTCTTTATAACAAATAAAATGTATGTATGTAAAATGTATGTATGTACGGACTTTATGGACTAGCAGCAATGTGATTAATGTCAGAATTGATTCATGACACAATGCCCTTCGAAAGTGTGTCTCCAATTTCTCAAAGATCACTCATTGTTTTCTTTTTATACTATTTTAAAGTTTAACATTCAAACACTTGGGGTATCCTTTGGCAAACAAAGTATCCTTTGACAAACAAAGCCATAACCAGATTGAAATTAACTAATCCGAGTAGAGCATCTATCCATGAACATTTCAGCCAAATCTGTCCAAAGGTGGTTGCAAATGAACTTAAAACGCACCTTCATGTACCTACTGCTTTTTTTAAATTTTAGAGACACAGATGAAAAAAGCTTTAATTTATTAATTTCCAAATTGGTTTCTTCTAAGCAATTGATGACACACCAAGTGTAAGATTTACTGATGTACTGACAGATGACTCCAAGGATCAGCTTGCCGTAATCATAGTGTTTATGACAATCTGTATTTCACAGACATCAAAACAATATAATACTACATATGGTAGCTCAAGACATAGTGAAATGCAGTGAGATTTCTCATTGGGTACTCAGTTTAGTCATGCTACTGAACATCCGCTTGTAATTTTATTATCCAGGTATGTTGATGATTTGAACGATGAACAGCTATAATGATGTGAAGAATATCACAAACCGGCTATAGGTCAAATAGTGAGGAAACGAATTGCAACAAGCTCAATGTCGTGATATTCCAGGGCATGGAAAATCCAAGTGAACAGACGCTTAAATGAAATAATGCCTTATGGCCATGATTGCTCACTGCAAAATCGGCAACCTCTGAAGTGGAAAGTGGCTTGTTATCATACCATTAAAACCGTAAAGGGCACAATAGTATCTGTTTCTCTGAAGACATCAAAAATTTGGAATGTAGAAATGGCGAATAAAATAATCAAATAAAGAAACTATGGACAACTCTAGAGAACCAGGGAATCGAAGCGTGATCGCATGAAGGATAATAACTCTAGTCCACTCTGGTCATGCAATCGAGCCTGGGCATTGAGCAATATACAGTGACAGAGGGTGAATTCAAAAGCAATGACAGGAATTTGTCAACGTTTTGTCAGCGGTAATTACAAATTCAAAATCGTTTATCCTCTGTATCTCTAAAACCAAAAGAGCTTATAATTATCATTCCAAATTTTTTGAAAAAGAAAGTGCACAAAATTGTCTAGCCAGTGATTAAAATACAGAAAAATTGTATTTCTGAGTGAAATTGAGGCATAGTGATACCATGAGTCTGCATTTGAGGCTAGGTGATGCTTATCTTAGATTCTGACTAACATGAAGCCACCAAGACTACACCCCTCCCCACCTCCCAAATCTGGATAGGATGCTTGTCCATCACAGGGTTCCCCCAAAGCATTAAATACCCATTTATACACCTGGGTAGAGAGAGGCTCTGTGAGAGTGTCACAGTGTGATGAGGAAAGTGTTTTTCATGCAAACATGCAAAAAGAGCACTTAAAATTCAACTTTAAGAGTGCCTTTAAAATTTTCACATTAGCTAACAATTTCACTATTTCATTCCTTTAATTTTCTTTATATCCTTTATCCTCTTTTCACTTGCAACCTATTTTCCATTTGAATCAAAATTTCCCTTACATTAAAAATATGTATTTCTTTTTTATTGTGATTGCTTTTGTAGGAGAAAAATAATGAAGAAAGGGGCCTTATTATCAATTAACCAAGATAAAAGGATAATTCACTAATTTTACACAAAAGAAACACTGTCAGTGACAGTGAACTATCTTCCCCAGTTAATCAAGGCTCTTGTCCAGGCTTGCTAGGCTCACATAACCTTGCAATCTGTAGTCTACAGCACTGAAGGCCCCTTGTCCAGCTGTTCCCAAAATAACAATGTGGTCTTACATTTCCTCATAAAAAGAATTATGCCATCTCTATTTTAGACCGAAGACAGCAAATTTCAGATCAAAAACCATAACCTTGGGTTGCATTACATATCTTAACATTAGTTTATCTAGAGACAGCTCCGCATGTTCCTAATTCACCAGGTGATAATGTACAGCATGTAATAATGTAGAAAGCATGGTTCATTTGTAGCTCTAATCATTTCAAACTACTGGGTTTAACGATGATCCAGATCACTCATTAAGTCTTATTGGTAAGAAGATAAGTGTCAGTTTAAGGTAGGCCTGGAAATTGTATTTTAGCTTTTCAAGAGATACTGTCACGGTGATTTTGTTGCATTTTTGGTGAAAGCAGAGCTAAAATTACTGTTGAGTTCTTTTTCTTGTTCACAATGTACTCCTCGCTAAAAACCCAAGATGAAGATATTAATAATTTAAATAATTTGTTAAAGGAAGAGAATATTATGAAATAGTATTTTAGAGATTTTTCTAAGACATGACAACAGTGATAATAGTTGCCATACATGTATATATGCTGTTCAAAGTGGTTCTTAATGTTAACCCTGGCTGAAACCCTAGTGTGCGACTATTCAAATAATTTATAGCTATTGTGCAGTACTTTTATATGATACTGTTTACCACCTTGTAAAACCTCTCCACAGGATTATCAGTTAGTAGCATTTTCATCACTTGGTTTAAGATTACATATTAAGCCTTGACTTCCAAGCTAGAACAGGGAGCTGTATACTTTATATGGCCTGGACAGAAGGTGAAAATCAGCCTGTTGCCACCTTCTAGTGAAATCCCTGTTACTATTTGTGGAAAGAACATAACTATAGATCATCTAAATATAAGCTTGCTTTCAAGCTGTGCTTTTGTCTAGCGCTGTTTATTGTGATGCACAAATGTTTGAAAGTATGTAGAAACCCTAGCGAATGAGCAGGGCTGTAACTAGTTTGAGGTAAACCGAGGCACTAATTGCCTCGGTCATGTTTTTTGTTTTTGTTGGTTTTCTTTTCAAAGGAAAATGTGAAACACTGCTAAATACCTAGGAAGAGAATTTAACCATGAAAATTGCCTCAGTCTTATTTTTTCTGGCTATGGCCTTGGTGAGCATTCAAAGAAAACCTATCAAATAAAATATTCACATCGATCAGGTGCAAAGTACTATTTAAATCTTATTAGATGTTTTGGGGTGTGTAGTATCGCTATATATTTTTACAAGTTGTGCTGTATTTTGACTCGCCCTATGGGCTCGTCAAAATACAAACAACAAGTAAAACTATAAAGCGATACTACACACCAAAACATCTAATAAGAGATTTATTATCCAACTGCTGTAGTCAATAAATTTATCAATGAAAAGAGGGAGAATGTGAGAGCTTTGCATGCACGCACCAACCTGTACAGCAAACGGGTTTTCTACTGTACGAATAACTGTACAATATCGCTGTATATTTGTACTGTTATTTGGATGGTATTCACTGCAGTTGGATAATGTTTGTTATTCTGTGCATACTTTTTGGTCTGGAAGAAAGTACCGCAGTGAATGACTTTTAGCTGCTCAACATTCATAAAGCACTCGTTGTTTTTTTTATGTTGTCAAAACTAAAAGTGCGGAATAGCTCAATCTTTTCAATGTTTTGAACTTAGACACCCATGGGAGCAAAAAAATGTTTATTGAATCTTGAGCTGGTACATTACTTCATGGTTGGTGGCCTATATCTAAGGGTCCTTGAACATGGCGTACTTCAAGATGATTTATGACAGATAAAGGGAATTATTGATTAGTGCATGCTGGGGTTTAAGTGATCAACAAAGAACATTCCTGACAAGTAATTAAGTGCAAGCATGGAATATTCATCATGAAAACATATGTTCTCTACTTTGTTCATTGCCATTAATTATTTCTTCTGGTTTTTTTCAAAACTGTGTACAAACCCAATGTTTATGGTGTAACCATACTGTGTATAGTCTGAACAATGACGGTGTTCATACAGTATTGTGTTTCAGAGCTTTTGACAATGACTTAATAGAATATTCAAATGACAAGTTTTGTATTTCTCTTGAGTTTTTTATATTCTGAATCTTTAAATTCTTTAAAACCATAAATGCATGTTCCAATAAGCTATACTCATTAAACACAAGCTACCTAAACTCAATTAAACTCTACAGAGGGTCGCTTGGGTTTTTTATGTAAATATTGACTTTGTGGGAGAAAAAAATTTATAACAGATAAATGGAAAAAGGGAAATAACAGACATATGATAATGTAAAATTTAATGAATATAAAATTTTTGATTCCCTGATGGCCAAAGGGAATCAAATACAAACCCAATTGAAAAGAAAATTTAAAAATTCTCATTGTAAGGTATAATTTAGAATGCGTTAACAGTAGGAGAAAATATTTCATTAAATTAATAAAAAATTGTGTTTTGCTATGAAAGAATAATAAAGAGTTTAAAATAGGAAGCTTTGGTGCAAAATGTATGTTTTAACGCAATACATGCATAAATGATAGTCTTCTTAGAGTTAATTCGGTGGAAATATTCTGTATCGTAAACTGCCCTAATAATTAATAATACATGGAGATCTTTTTGAAAAAAATAGCAAGGGCAATGAAAACTGATTTTGTACTAGGATAAATTTAGCAGGGGGTTGATTCTGGACAAGCAGTTTCAAATTTAAGTTGTTTGAATTTAAAGGCCAAATAATGATTAGATGGAGTTATCACCTGCAGAAAATCAAGAAAAAAGATGTTTAATATTTAAATCAAACACAGTTGTGAATGATAAGGACAATTTTAAGAAAGTTCTGCTCCTAAAAGACAGCGACCAAATATACTGGAAATAGCATATTTGCAGATGATCAATAAACCCTCAAATTGAAATAAAATGCAAAAATACATAATTTATATAAAAACCATTTAACACTTTCAGACCAAAAAACAGCAGCAAATATGAAATCTATTTACTGAATAATTAAAAAGTTCCTTCTTATTCTGATATTATAAAATTCTAAATTCTAAATTCTGTGAGTTTGGTGAGACATCAAGACCATATTTTCTAGTTTATCAATTATCTTTTTTTTTATTCTCGTTATTTTCTCACTGCGTTGATTATTCCAAATACGAATACAATAATTTGCAAACTTCAACATACATCAATTTTACAAAACATCACCGGAGAAAATCAAAGTTGCATGATTTCTTCCTAAATCCTTTTGACTTCTGAATTTAAGGCCGAGCTCTTTTGAACATTCTCAAAAGAAAAAGAGACGCTTATGTGCAATTATATTCCAAACATATGGTGACTTTAATTTTTGATTGCTCTTAAAATCTAAACAAAGATCGTCATGCAAAATGACAAAATGCAAACACATTTGTCTGTACATCAAATGCGCATATGTACGATCCGACACCCATCAAAAATCACGAAAACATCGTACTTAACATCATTTCTGCCGATGCCAAAATTGGAAGAGCGTTTAACGTCAAGGGCCGTCCGAATGTTCCAGAATCGATTGAAAAATTCGGCCATTGAATAAAAACCAAAAAGATGGAGATGTCATTTTCTTCATACAACGAAAAACCGCCAATTCACAGCGGGGTGCAAAAGATTCGCGCGTATTTTACATTCTCGAATACGCAATTTTCCCATGTCAAATAATCGATCTTCGAAACCGCACGTTTACATCTGCTTACCTTTTGAAAGAAAGGCGTTCACTAATACGGCTCTTTTCTCTTTGTTTGCGAAGACCTTGCTCTCGAATAAAGACGGGATACAATATGTGAATGTTGAAACAGTATTACAACCGATGGCACTTAGAGATTGTTGATGACTTAAATAGTATTTAGGGCTCCATTGTGACATTTTCTCGCGGCTTAATCCTATTGAGGAGCGATCGTGGGGATTTTTTTTCCTAAGAAGAGAGAAAGCTTTACCTTATCGAGCCATATCAGTTGCAGCGTACATGTCAAGACTTCCCAAACCATCAAATAAAAATAAAAACAGAGTCCATTCAAATAAATTATCGTGTCCATAATTTGGTCGATTACAAGTCTTTTCGATATGGTATAGTAAATGAAGATGGTTTCACGGTCGTTTGATGTAAACACTCCCAGAAATAACGATTTGCCGGATCCATTAAAATATATATTTACTGTACCTGCCTGACTGTGTTTTACTCAACATTAAAACAGCGTCAATGGAAAAACGACGTGATTTAAAACAGCGGGGAAGAAAAGTACTTCCCTTCCACCTGCTTCGGCAGTTCATAATAATCCAAGTAAAATATGAGGAATAAAATATGAAGCTCTGACGCATCTTAATTAAACAGCACTGACAGAGTTTAAACTTCATCCTTTACTTATGAGCTTAGAAGCCCGCGCAAATTAGTGAATAGAGCGAAGGAGACCGCAGTGATTTTTTCACGCTTCAATGTTCATCAACAAAGAAGACGAACGATGTAAAAGGTAGCAAGAACAAAAGCGGCGTTACGCTATATTTTCTAATTTCTCGAACGGGAGAATTTGATTAATCAAAGAAAGAGAAAAACATTACTTGAATGATCGCGATGAGCTAAGTGGCCTCACTGTGGCGACAAAGGGTTTAAGAGAGTTACTTCTTTGTTTTTGTCAAATTATGTTTTATTACTGCTGTAAGTCTGGCGTAATCAACACATCGAGCGTTGCGAAAAGATTGCGAGCAATTTAGTCCTGAGAAACAAAACATATCACGTAAAATACACACAGCACGAGAATCATTTAACATTTTCATCCTTCATTAAAAAGAATTTGATGTACATTTACATTCAAATTACTCACCAGACAGTCGAGGCAAGTTGAAGTTGCAGAGTAAGTGTTTGCCTCCCTTGTTTCTCCGCAATCAGTCCGCTGTATAATTCCCTCGAAACTTGTGTAACTATGATAAGCCGTATTGTCCACCCCTTGTAGCACGTTTAATTGTTGTTGACAAAAAGTTCTGTTCCGCTGTAATGCACCATTCAAAACTTCATTTATCGGAAAGGATGAACAAAATTCCAAGCGGTACGAGCTGTGGGTAACTCCTGCATCGTCTTGAGTTCCGTTCCCACAGTCTTCACAAACACACGCCAGATTAGTCCAGCATTTAGAATTGTTTAGTCGCATTCCGCAACAATTGACAGACTTAATGTCTATCTCTTCGCCCACACCCGATGTTGCAGCACTGAAAAGTAGCATTAAGACAACAAGAAGCCACAGTGGTGAAGGCAACCGTAAGAATCCACTGTAATACAACAACTGGCAACGGCTTTTACTCCATGTGAAGAGGGCTCCCACTTCTGTCGGCCGCATAAGCGATCCGACACATCGAGGATTGACTGCTTTGATGAGGAACCAACCTGAACTGAAAAACCTCTGATAAGCTGACGAGAATCATATAAGGTCTATAAATGTCGCGGTCCTGTTGAACCAGGTGAGCTGAGGAGATTCGATTGAAGTGCGGTCTTGTTGAACTGGGTAGATAAATTAAGAACATCTACCGACTTCCCGGCATTTGGTTACGCGCTATTTAATAGATTGAACGCACACGAGAGATTCTCACTGAGTTCTTCTCCGGTGTCAACTAACTTGGATCAGAAATCTGTAAACAAGGCTGTTAAGAAGAACGGAAATGAGCAGTAAATTTTTCTTCCAATACCAGTTGTACAACGCATGTGCCGTGACAGTTGTCACTTAGCTGTCCCTTGAGTATTGGAAAATATGTGGTTATTTATAAATATCTAAACGTCGCCAAAAAATATTCGGCAAAAACGCCGTTACATCGTGACAAAGTGGAAGAAACAGGAAAAAAGATACGAAAAAATATCTCTCCCTAGGTTTATTGACCGTGAAACGAAAACTGCGAAGTCCAGCTTGATTCAGTGATTGACGTGTCACGTAACCTTGAACATAACAATTGAACGGACGATTTAGTGTTTTCCCCTTAGTTTCGCAATTATTTGAATACATTTCCATCATTTCCAAAACATTGTCGTAGATCTCATGCCGATCACTGATCAGTTTTGTTTAATTTTCGTTTGTTAGTTGTCGTTTGTTATTGTGCTTTTCGTTGTCCGTCAATCGGAGAAAGAAATTCGACATCTGTCTCAGAAATAGATTGTTCTAGTGGAAATATTTTGGATACCACTTTTGTTGAACCCTGTCAGGCTTGTCTCAACGATTAGGTGGCACTACTGGCGTTCGAAATTAAGAAATGAATAATTAATTCAGCGAGTGACTGACATTAATGGCTGTAACCAAACTGATGGATTTCTTACTTTTTTGAAAACATATATTCTTGATGACACAGACGTTTTTCAATATTTTAAAGTTTCTTGGTTACGTAATCAGTCTATCCAAAATGACCTCTAGAATATTACATGTAAGGCTATACAATCCAGCATGCTTAATATTTAGTGAAGGCACATATCTTCAGCCATATATATAAGTCTAAATAATTTAGATCTTACTATGTGACGTCACGTTACCTCATAAAATGTTGACTCAAGAAATTCGAGCTCTTATTGGCAGTGTTCCCAGAGGGTTTCTGTCAACTCATCATCATTCACGTGACACTGTAAACAGCGAAGGGCCATAGCATGAACAAAATTATTACTGAGGCAATGTCTGTGGTTCTATTCTCTTCCTAGGTATTTAATCGTGTTTTACTTTCCCCCTTCGAAAAAAAAAAAACAGCAAAAACGAAAAAAATGACTGGGGTTTGCCTCCTACGGTCCTAACAGCTGGGCTTTCGAGACGCCGGTGATCCTGTTAGTCCTGATAGCTCCTGATCCTCTTCGTTGTAATCAGGCACAAGTAGTAATTCAGTTTTGCTGGGCCATTTAAAACAGTTAGTTCGAATGTTCGACGGACATCCTTCGTGTGCTCAGATCAGTCTCTAATTAGCTTAAAATATTCCAATTTTTCGTTCTTGGCTGCAACACATTCAGTTTAAAATCTATTGAGTTCTGAGAATTTCGAGTTATATCCACTGCTTTGGTTAACTGCTGACAGTTTGACTGACCTGTTGGCTTGAAGAAGTGGGATCAGAGAGCACTTTTGCATGAGCACTTTTGCGATCAACCAGTGGGTTGATTAACTGTGGTAGCTGCGCACATCATTTTGCGACTAGGTGGCGTTCAGTTGAATATTGTTTGCATACACGCAAATATCTGCTCGCAACAGCTGGATCAAATAGGTCAATCCATCATTTTGCATGACTAAAGACGTTTCATAGTAAAGCCACTCTATCCTGCTTGATGATAGATATTTGGCTAACCTTTTAGCCCGCGCGCGCCCTTGACTAAAACCCTAGTTTCTCATCAAGTTGAAATTCATTCTCTCTTAAAAGATCTTTCCGATCCTTAGCTTGTGGCCTCATCCACTTTAAACCAGTTGTCCTTGCTGCTTTGTGTCTTTTTATCTATTGCTTACAGAGAATCTGCTCCCCGCTCCCCGCCTTGTGCTTAAACCGCTCTCCCTTACTTCTGGTATGACTGTAAATGGTAACATCCTGAGCGAACAGTTCCGAAACATTTCCACCCCACCTCCCCACCCCCGTCCTTCATTGCACAAGGAAGGACGCACCTTCGGCGATCGTGTAACTACACCTACCCTTTGATTTTCTCCCAGGATCCCCCATTTGTTTGGTTGAGCCAAATCCGGAGGGCAATATTAATTGAAAAACCATGTGGCGCATGGAAAGAGCCCTGTAGTACAAGGTTTACTCAACCCATTTGTCCACGTCTACTAGGATGAACAGCAAAAGTTTCCTTGCACCCTAAATCATAGACTTGCCACAAGTCGACCTTTTCTTATTACCAACAGGTCAGGGAAGAATTATCGGAAAGGACTCTTAGAAGGTCTACTTAAATGAGATCAAAGTTATTAATTACGGACACTGGTAAATAAGTCGTCCACGGTTCAGCGAGAGGTGAACGCACAGGAAAAATTCTCAAGAGAGTCTCACGAGACTTAACCTGCGATCAAGCTCTTTTTTTTTTTTGGAAAGAAGGAGGGAAAAGGGAATATAAGGGAGGGAGGGTATGATCGCAGGTTACACGAGACTGGTCACCATAACCAGAAGACTGGCAGGAATTATCAACAGAATGGCAGGGGTGATACCAGGAGGCCATGGGTGATACCAGAACGAAAACTTTACCAATATTCTTTAGTATATCAGTTCTAAATCATAAAGGAAATAGATATTTCATTTCAGAATACTGCGTGAAGAGCGAGGTTAAGCTTTCATTTTGTTTCTCTGATTCTACATGTAAGTGACCCTATTATACCACAGCATGAAAATAGCTAGGGGAAATGGCTTAAGGTGGCTAGCACCATTTTCCAGCACTTTCCAAGACTTAGATTTAAATCATGTTCAGTCATTATAACCACTGCTAATGTACACGTTGTTATAATTTTCGTTACACTAGAGGTTACCATAGCAACAGTGTCACCTGATAAAAAAAACACCCTTAATTTTAGTGCTTAGTCCTAATAACTAAAAATCCAGCTCAGTGACCCCCATATTTTATTATCGAATTGTGATAAGTATTACAAGATGAACCTTTTGGCAAAGTCTAAAGCATGGTCCCCGGTAAATTCTGACTGAATTGGTTCCTTGTTTGTCCCTACCTACGTTTTAATTCCAAAAAATCGTTATTCGCCTTACTAACTTTAGTTTACCAGCTACCACTTGTTAAGACGAAAAGTCACTGGTATAGTGTTCCGTGAATCCTTGACTTGCCCAAAAGGATTCGTTAACTTCGAGCGCAGAAAATGATAACCAAAGAATTGAAAACTCTATGGATTTACGAAAGTTATTATTCAAAAAAAAAAAAAAAAAAAAAAACGTGATCGCAAGGATGCAATCGTTGGTGTATATATATATATATAGTACCCCTCAAATGTTTTTGTTCGAGCCCACGTTTCCAGGTTTGTATTATTTGTTAAGAGCATCATAAATTATCTGGACTCGACGCTAATTTCTTCCATGTTAAAGTCGGAATCGAGCATTCAACGAAATCTCTATGTGGCCAAAAGCAGTACAAGTAATTATTCCCTCCAGTCCTAATCATTTAAGAGTATAAACGAAAGTATTTAAGAAGTACAAATAGAAGTATGAAAGAAGGTCTTATAATGAATACGACGGATCCGTTTGAATTAGGGGTGAGAGAAATGTATTAGCCTTTGGTTGTGGAGATAAGACTGGGGTATCGAGATCGATAAATAAATCGAACACACTTGTATAACAATAAGTCCGTCATAAATTAGTTTTAAGTAATTGTTTTGATTTCAGGAAGGAACATGCATGCGTTGGGAAAATGTTTTCTCTTGAACAATATAATAGAGACAATAGAATACAAAAAAAAATTCGAAAAATCTGTAAAGTTGTCTCAGCTGTACCTTGTAGGTAAACAATGTTGATTTGTCCACTCAAGTAGCACGTAAGAGGGAAAACAGCAGCGATCTAAGTTTACTCTTCAAAAGGAAGTTTTTTTTAAACAAGCAATCAATAATCGACGGATACAACGATTTCCAACCTCCGGTGAAAAGGATGGAAAGAGAAGACATAGATTATTCTTCGAGAAATAAGCTTTTTGGCAGTGTAGATTACATAGGGTGATTAGAGATTTTTTTCCGTCGGCGAAACAATCTCGGTTACAGATTTTGAGAATTCTACCGCTTAATTTACCGTGTTTTCCAACCCCAGTATTTAAATGTGAGCTTATTTCCGATACATTATGCTCGTTGTGGTTAAAACACTGAAAATTCGTGCATCGGCAATATTTTCCTATAAAAATCATTCCAGTTAAAATCACAAGAGAAATTAAGTCTTCTCGATCTTGACTTTCAGTTCTCCGGAGGTTTCAGCGACTGTTTGAATTAAGCATGATTAGCTATTGCCTAGATTAGAAACACGAAAGGAAGTTAAATTTGCGATTCAAATCTCCTTAGTGACGTATGCCTAAAGAGTTAAAAATTCAAAACACATATTTAGGGGAAAGAAACTTTTTTAAATGAAAGATCATTGCATTTCCTCCATAAAATTGCGGTCGTATTTAAGGGGTTTTATAAACTGAAAAAATGACTGCGTGACTAAGCATATTCTTCGGACCAAAGTAAAAAGTCGTAAGAAGACCCACTTGTAACCAGGTGGTCGTGTTAACGGGTGGCCGTGTGGCGAGGTTATATTGTAACTGCGAAAACCTGGTACCTGGGAACCAGATTGTGATTTCGTAGTATTCCGTAGAAGATGAAGAAAGACAATGAATCATATATTTAGGAGATATCGTACATATATTTGAGCTGCGAGAGAAAGATTTTATAAATGAAAGCTTCATTTGTACCCAGCTTAAAAGCGACGGTTGCGCAAAAAAAAAAAAAAAAACAGCCTGAGAAAAAAAATCATTCCATTCTCGTCCGAATAGCCCTTTTCGCTTCTCGTAGCTAAGAGAAGCGAAAAGGGCTATTTTTTCTCGCAGTTTTCTTTCGCGCGGCTATTTTTTTCTCGCGGTTTTCTTTCGCATCACGCACGACGGATTAAGCGAAAGAGGGACTACTCGTAGTCTAACGAACTGACAATGTGACCAGCTCTCAGATGGCTTGATAGCTCAGTTGGTAGAGCACTGCATGACCTCGTATTGTTTGTTTTGTCAATAAAGAATCTTACGTCTTTAATTTTTCAATATGACAATTTGTATTTAGCATTGTTCACCTATGTCATGACAAAATGCATATGACTGTTATCATAAGTAATTTAACAAAATAGCAAACCGAAATTAGCCAATGGCGGCTATCCTGCAGCGTTGTTAAGGGAATCTTTATACAACGTTGTGTACAATGGAAGGATAAATGCATTTGCTAACAAAATATTGAGGGTAAATTAACACTTTTTCATTGCGATTTATGAAATTTCAAACAGTATTATTTCCTGGATAAGCCAGGCAGAGGGGAATTTGTCTTCTTTTTCTGCTCCCACTCCCGTGCATTTCACCTGTGCTTATCTGTCTAGACCCCAGGGAAATTTGCCTTTTTTTTGGAAAAAATGCCAATCCCGCCGAACTTACGTCGAGTACGAGAAAAAAAAATGACAATATCCAATGTGAAAAGGCAGAATTTCCAGTTGAATTACTCACCTGCTCCCATTTTCGTGGTATCCCGTCATTTAGCCCCAAAATAGATTAGATCCAGACCCTTTCGCCCACAACCAGAAGTCGAAAACAACTCACTGTCTGTTTCACGTTCTGTAAAGTGTGAATTCGAGGGCGAATGGGGGCTAATCGACTTCTGGTTGGGGGCTAACCCTGTAGGAGCCGTTAGGAGCTAATCGACTTAGGGACTGAACGACTTTAATACATTTACTTACGGAAACAAACTTTGCGGCAGCCGGAATAAGTATTTTTCGAGCAAGACAGAAATTTTTTTTTTTTTTAATTTTTCACCAGTGCTGGACGAGCCAACCGCTTTTTTTTCCCGCCAAAAGTATTTTGGCGGGTCACATTATTAATGCCAGCGGAATTTCTACAAAACATGCGCAGCAACAACAACCTTTCCAAGATGGCGCACATGAGTTTTGAGCAGTATTTGGATCAGGTTTGAAGAAATTTGTCATGGTTTAGCTCCTGAGTTAATTTTATGGTGCTCAAATTTTACGTACAATGTTTAATCTTTAGGTGGAAAAGGGACTTGTGTCCAAAAATGGTGATATTTTAGCGGTAAGGTTCTTTGTTTACCTCGCGCGTTTTCTAAAATTTAGCATACTTATCATTTATTTCCTCGTACCTTTAGACTGAGTATGGTTAAGCCAATTCTGAGATTGAAAAGTCATCTGTTTACCTTGCAGGAACTTTTTTCTTTTCGCCATCCACATATTGCTAGTACAAGACTGCAGGTATAAATCTTATTAATTTAGCTTTAATTAGCTTATGACCTTGATTAGTTCCCCTATAGCTATAAAATAGAAAAGTGGAGAAATGTAAGCTTAAACTCAATGTTAAGGTTGCATAAATAAAGTAATTTTTTTCCCATCTAGTTGTGGTTCTGTTTCACAGTGTGACCCAAAAAACAGTGAACAAAAATTATACAGATTTTTTTGGTTTTTAAATTTTACGGATCATGTGTACTAAAGGCACCCGCAGTCGAGTGGCGATCGATACTCTTGATCGATATCCTTGATCTACACCTCGATCGACATCCTAATCAGTACTCGGTCAACAATTGATTGACACTTGATCAACAGCCGGTCGGTAGTCGGCCGAGTGTCGGCCGACTCATATGTATCGATCAAAAATTAGTTAACTCTCGACCGATTGTCACCTGAGATGTCGATCGAGTGTTGATCGAGCATCAACCAAGGTGTTGATGGAGTGTCGATTGAGTATCGCTGGAGTGTTGATCGAGTATTGATCAAGGGTATCGATCGACACTCGATCGTGGATGCTTTTAGTACACATTATCCAATTTTACTACACTTGGTTACCATGCATTTTATTGTGCGGCAATGGTTGCACTATTTTAAAGGGTGCTTCACCTTTGTAGAGATTTCTCAGTAATCTGCTGTTCTAGGAAAAATTGATCACATCCCCTCTTCTCCAGGAGTATATTTCAAGTGTCACCCCCCTGCCCACCCTATTGGAAATTATTTAGTTGCATACTCAGGACTCGAAGAAAAACTTAAATTTCAGCTTGCCCTTGGGACAAGTAGCTCTAAAATTGTGCTTGCCCAGGGCAAGTCTTAGTTTGCTCTTTTAGTGATTTAGTTGGCAGACGACTTGCCTGATTCCTTGCCCATTGGGTAAGTGATACTAAAAAGTTACTCGCCCAGAAGGAGAATCTACTTCGTCTTGTCCCGGACAATCGGACAGCCCTTTTTTCGGGCACTGATACTGTCCTCTAAAAATGTGTCTTAGGACTGGCTAAGTAATGTGCCCTTGATTCAAAACCTTCTGAGTTTGTTTAGTCGTCTAGTGTGGGCAAAATCTTTAACCTTTTAAAGAAAAAGTTCGCTTACTGATGACATTTTTTTCATTTTTAGTTGCCAGATTCACAGATGCAATGTGAAAAATGGTTTGAACAACCTTATGATGAAATGGTAGCATCTCACCTCAGGTAGTTTAAACATTGTTCTGCCAGAAACCTGTGGTGACCTGCAATGAACCAGGGTCTGATCCAGGGAGAGGAGCAATATTGATAGTTGCTTCATGTTGAGGATTTTGGGATAAGCTTAGGTTGTGTTGTCTGGTTCAGTTTTGTTGTTTTTGTATCAGGGGTCTTCACGATTTTATCGTCTTGTGTTGGCCTTTGAACTCCTTACTTAAAGACCCAGTATTGACCGTTATGCTTTTCATGCATTGGTTATTGTTTTGGTGTACATGTACATTCATGATAGAAAAGTCCAATGTTTTACTCTGCTCTCTGTGGCATGAACTGAGTATTTCTAGTCCCCTAGGATAGAATGCCTAGAACTAGTCCATTGCTGTGACTGAGGGTTACCTGCTTAGCAACTTTATGATATCAGAGGGATTCGTATGACCTTAAAACATTTTGACTTTGTTTTTTCAGAGCTGTCTGGGCTGTCGCTAATGGGGATTATGTGGAAGCACACGCTGCCCAAGCTGTTGTCGTTCAATATCCTTTTAAAAGCTTGTCTCTCAGCTGTCTGTTGTTTTTGTGTGGCTTACACGAAGTGTATAGCCACATTATGGCATGATTTGATTTATTTGTCCTGTGTCAGCACATTTCAAGAGCATTATGTGCAAACTTTGAACAGTGTTTCTCATACTGATGTAAATTTCTTCTTATGTGGGTTTGACTGTAAAAAAATCAATGAATCCAAAGAGTCTCAGTTTTATTAAACAGTTTGCAAGATTGTATACATGTAATATTATTTTTCTTATTTCTTATGCATGAGGTATTGATCTTAACAAATGTAGATCTTTTACCCGGGCTTTCCAGAGTCAAAAAGATGAAAACTGGTAGGTTAGTTTAACAAGTTACATTGAATTATTGTTGTCTGTTTAAATCAAATGTATTCAGTGACTAGACTGTGCACTTGAGGTTTTTACCAGATACAATGTAATAGTCAACAAAATTTAGCAGAGGCTCATTCTGTTGAATTAAACCATGCCCTGTTGTAAAATCATTATTTTGTGTTTCCCCAGTTCCAGAAAATGTTTTTCCCTTGTGAATCTCTTCTTAGACTGTTCTCTTTTAACCCTGATTTCCTTCCTCCAATAGGGCACTGCCCCTGATGAATGTGGTCACATTAGATCTGAGATTGTTTGCCATGCAGGTATATATAATATGAAGTACTGTTATAATATGTGGGAGGCGCAGTGGCCTCATGGTTAGTGAGCTCGTTTCCGGATCGAGTGGTCCGGGTTCAAGCCCTGGCCAGGGACATTGCATTGTGTTCTTGGGCAAGAAGAACAACCAAATTTGGCCACTTGGGCAAGACACTTTACTCTCACAGTGCCTCTCTCCACCCAGGTGTATAAATGGGTACCGGCAAACTTAATGCTGAGGGTAACCCTGTGATGGATTAGCATCCCATCCAGGGGTGGTACCAAAAAAACAAATGAAACAATAACGTTATCCATAAGTCATATACTCTACGGCTGGCATGATAGGACAAAGCATTAGCAAGTCCTGAATTATTGTCTACTGATAGCCAAATATTGTATTTTCTGCACAAGCCTTCGCCGAGATGTTTTAGATTTTCAAAACTTTCTATCGTTCATTCCCAGAAAACTTGAAATATTCTTAAAGAGATTGCAACTGCTAAAAAAGCACTTCCAAAATTTTATCGCACATGGGCCTTTCTATGTTAAGTTTATATGCTGCTG
This sequence comes from Orbicella faveolata, assembly GCF_042242905.1. Classification (NCBI taxonomy): domain Eukaryota; kingdom Metazoa; phylum Cnidaria; class Anthozoa; order Scleractinia; family Merulinidae; genus Orbicella; species Orbicella faveolata. Next base: position 25,891,232 of record NW_028301553.1, read on the forward strand.
ATGTTTATGGTTAATTAATATTTAATTTCATATTTATTACCTAACTTTAAGCTTGTACATATAGGGAAAAAAAACATGCATATATTAGGTGTCAGTGTAACATAATAACAATTAAGAAAAAAGAAAGGATGCAAATAGTGTAAGGATAATATTGTAATTGACAGTTGTGTAAGTAACCAGTATTGTAAGTACTGTAAGTAAGTTATTAATTAGCCGTATGTGACAGTGTATTGTTATTAGTGTCAGTATGTAGTATTGTAAGTAATGTATTTTCTTGTACTGTTAAAAAATAAAATATCACTTCATGCTACAGAAACCGGGATAAGCTCTGGCCTGGTGGGCCACTTGGCTCGTATGAAGACTTTACCTTTTTTACTGTTATAATATACTATAATGATTGTTTGATTTCATCAACCTTTTAACTACAGTAAATGCATGTTATTATTTGTGTACATTGCCTTTTTGTCATTTTAATAGGCAGACAAACAGCAAATAAAAAAAGGACAAGGCAAACCTGGTGAGATGCTAGAGAAGGCAGCAGAAGTTATGATGGGTTGCTTCAGAGTCTGTGCAAGTGACAGGTCAGTTACCACAATCTAAAGTCCAGTGGCTATTGTTTCAGACACAGTGTCTATTGATCCCCAGAGGTCAGGTAAATGTTGGCTTGTAGCAAAGTTACAAAGTTACAAGCCTGATGGCTATTGATTCAGGCCAAGATCTTTTTTCCTGTTTGATGTATTCAATATCAGAAGTTGGTACAGTGTAAACATGGAATAAAAGCCTTGTATAGTCTGTACATGTACCAACCCAGGGGCTATTATTTCCTCAGCAGAATTGATATATTTCACTGCCACGGTTTTTATATATTCAACAAATTTATAACTTTATCTAAATGCTTTTTCTTGGTAGTCGATCTTCCCTTGATGTATCCAAGAAGTGGGGCATGCTTGCTCTTGTCAATCATTTGTTCAAGATTTACTTCAAGGTACTATTTAGATCACAAGTTGTTTGTTGCTTACAATATATTATTTTCTTTAGTGTTATTTGGTGCAAGTTACTGTTAGCAGCTCTTCTGAAATGTTTATATGTCATAAAATAATAGCTTGACTTTTTCTTTCCAAATTAACTTTAGTTATTAAATGTTACACCATATGGGTTTTCAAGTTATGCCTTCTATGTTAGAAGAAGTATATTTTATAGCAGCTGTAGAATAACAGCAGAAATGCTTTAATTCTAATCTCTAGTCATCTGTGTTAAGCCATTAATCAGATGATTCCGAGCAAAGTTTCCGAAATGTTTACTACCACGAGGAAGCATAATGTTATGCATGTTATAGGTTCCTTCTCCAACTCCTACACTGTATTTTTTTTCTTTAACAATATTTTGCACTTTGCTTGGTGAAATATATAAAAGATCAATTACAAGAGTACAAACAAGCTGTGAGCAATCATATTTTCTGAAACTAGAATGAAATACTGGCCGACAAACTGCAGCGTATTCTCACAGTTTTGTGTTTCCTGTGAAAATGGAAATGTGGCATTTCAAACCTATTTTAAGGGTTCATGGGTTTCACAATATCATATAGTGCATAATTTGCAGTTCCCTATAGTCTCTAAGCTGCAGTTGTTACATCTAATCTTGTATTGGTCCAGGAAGACACCTGTTAGTGACAACCTTACGTACCGGAGTAGTTTAGACCTGATATACCCATCAGTCAAGATGTTCCATTATGCCAAGAAAGTTCCTAAATAAATGAACTTCAAGGTCATAAAATTTTAACATATGTCTAATAATATGTGTATATGTTTAATTTTTTTTCAGATTAATAAACTTCACTTGTGCAAGCCCCTAATCAGAGCAATAGATAGTGCAACAATAAAAGACCAGTTTAAGCTGGCCCATCTGGTTACTTACAGGTATAGTATGGATTGTGTATGACATGTGATGGCTTAATAGTTAGTGTGCTTAGAGTAAGTCGTCAACCAGGGTCCAGGTGTTGTGTTCTTGAGAAAGCTCCTTACTCCCATATTATCTCTATCCACTGCATGCTTAAACTGTGGACTGCCAGGGTAACCTGACAAATGCCAAGTGGTATGCTGCAATGGACCAGCATCCCACCTAGGACTGTATTCCTACATGAAAGAAACTGGAGTTTAGCCCCCCTTCCCCCTTCCCCTGTTCCCCCATTCCCCCCTTCCCCCAGGGGACTGCTATGTGAAAAAGTTGGGGACATGTAAATTTTTTGAAAAATTTAAGTTAAACCCTAATAGCATTTTTGATTATTTCTTGAAGATCAACCCTAAAAGATACCTTGATGACTTAAAAATAATGGGGTTTTGTTCAGAACATCTTGAGTGAAGAACATCCCCGAACTTTTTATCTTGGAGTCCTCTGCTCTCCCCTGGGAATTAAACCCCAGCACTGATGAGCATTTGCCTAGTCTGTTCTCTTGAACTGGAACAGTCAACCAAGCTGGGTTTATGCTATTTAGATAAATCCCGGTAATTATGTTCTGTTTTCTTTTTTTATCCAACTTTATTTACTAGATATTTTGTGGGAAGGAAGGCAATGTTTGATAGTGATTTCAAAGCTGGTAAGTTGAAATGTCACACATGGAGGTATTATTTTTTGTTACTGGAGTAAACTGTTTTGTGAGTCCATTGTGCTTTTGCATATTTGCTAGTTGCGTCAAACCAAAATTCAGTTAAATTAATTTAATTCTTTAGTTATCTTCAAAGCCTGTAGCGTGTACGACTGTTCAAATGTACAGGCAGCAGTATTTACAGTGGAATCTCGATTTGGCAAATGCTTGACTTCAATAATCTCATGATAATGTGAACCAAACAATGTCTCTGCTGGTATTGTTTCATTTTAATTTTACTCCTGGTTTTTGATTGTCATATGCCTTAAGGAAACAATCTTGAGTTTTAGATAGATAGATACATAGATAAATAAACTTTATTTAAACATGATAATAATTAAAGCTAAAAGCTTTAATTATTATCGTGTATTATTATTATTATTATCTATTATTAAAGCTTTAGTTTTGACTATCCCCACACTGAGTCAGTCTTCCCATAAATCTATAACGTCATGTTGTTTGTGGTTTGTTGTTTTCTAACACTTTCACATTTGGGTATATGAATGAATAATTGTACTTAATCATTACTCAGTGGTAGTCATTTCTCACAGCATATTATTGATAATCATTCATTGATCCTTTTTCAGCTGATGAATATCTATCATTTGCATTTCAACACTGTAACATATCGTCCAGTAAAAATAAGAGGTAATAATATTTTGGACTGTTTTGACATGCTTTGCAGTCTTAAAAGAGGTTTTCCAAGTGGGTGTTGTAAGACCAAACCTAAAGCATTAACAATAACTCATTGCAACAAACATGAATGATAGAAAACTTGGAGCAAACACATGTAACCAGCATTTGAGCAAGTGGTGATGCATCTGAGTAAAGATTTTAAACCAATCAGTGAAAGCAGTAAAAGAAGACCAAACCAATTTCAGATAGCAATGATTATAAGATTCAGTTGATGATAATTATTGTTCTCAAAGTGGGAGAAAGGTCACAGATCATGTTGAAAAAGAGGTAGTCATTAGAGAGGCTGACTGATATTGGTAGGAGCGGTTTTTACACCAGCTGAGAATGTACCTATGACTGAATATTGCATCAATCTTTTTTGTCATGGGTTCTCGTAAATTATCTTTTGTGATTCACATTTTCGTTGTGCATCCAACAAAATGCTGTTTTATTAATCTTTTCTTTTTATCCCATCTTTACAGGGCAATCTTAGTGTATCTTATACCAGTCAAGATGCTGTTGGTAAATGTTAGAGATTTGTGTATAAAGCAGGTTACAGAGTACTGAACAAGAAAGCTTGCAATATCTCATCGTTGTACCTACCACCAGTGCCAGCAGTAAGGAATGTAATCCAAAATGTTACATGTTGTAAAAGGATGTAAAAAATACACCAATATTGTACACAAAATTATACGCAAATACACAAATCTTGTTCAGTATTTTGGTCCACTTTGAGTGAAACTTATAGATAAAGTGATATATGCGGATAAGTATGTTTTATTTCTATCTGTTGTTTTAGTAGAATGGTATAGCTCAGAGAATTCCTCACCCTGATTGGTTATCAAGGTGAGGTATTCAGCGTGGAATTGCGACTCTTGAAAGCGAGGCGCGTTGAATATTGCAACATTTTCACAGATGTAAATGAAACAGGGTTTTCTTTCATTTAAAAAGAAGGCTATGTGATTCAAGGAAAATTCATGACCTGACTAGTGAATTTCATGTTAAATTTCACTTGAAAAACTGATATCAGTTTTTTGCGTGGAATTTAACATGGAATTCCCTCATCAGGTAATGAATTTTCCTATGTAAGGCGCAAGTTGTTCATCATCTATTTCATGTTTCATGGATTTCATGTTCGGATGACCAAAAACTGGAAAGTACCCATCTGATGGACAAGTGAAATGCGAAAAAATTTTTTGCCCTGTCTTATGTCTTTTGGAGTTTAGCATTACATCAAATCAATAGTCAGGAGAGAATTGAAATATCTCTGAAAAGTTACAGATCTGAAATCAAAATAATTGCTATTCGTGGATTAACTTTATCATGCTTAATAAATTATTAAGTTATTACTGGCAGTAACTTGTATGATGTCCAAATTGCCTTTTGATGAAATCCATTTGTCATTCTTTTCTTTTTCTTTGACTCCAGGGCTATATACCAAAAGAAGAAATTCTTTATAAATACAACTTGACTCAGTTTGTTGACATTGTTAGATCTGTAAGGTAAGAATTCAAGTTAGGAAATGCACATCAGATCACGCTTTTCAATACTTTGTTCAGATTTTGTCTTGAAATTTGAGATTAATAATTTACATGCAATTTTCAGGATGGGAAATCTTGCACTTTTAAATGAGACACTGGAGGGACAACAGGTAATCTGATAAGGGTTTAAAAACGTGGATTAATTTAAAATTCTTTGTTATGTAATTTATACCAAAGCAGACCAAATCTGCAGGTGTTAGTGTTCAAAGGATGAAGAATGTTTTTCATCAACTGGCACCTATTTCATGAACCTCCAGCAAATTTGAAAGCAAATTTGAAAGTTTTTGAAATCATGTTTTGTTCAGTGTGTGTTGGTGATGTGTGAATTCAGCAAGGAAGTGAAAAAAATAGGTTATGGGCAATAGACCACAAGAGTCTGAGCATCGATCACTGACACTGCCACAGTTTCTTGTTTTGAAATAGTACAATAAAGAAGATTTATTAGGTTCCCTGAGAGGATCTTCATACCTAATTAACAAAATATTGCCTTTAAAAATTAAAATATATTATTGGTTTAATAAAAAGTACAATGTCACTACAATGATAAAAATGAAGCAGGATCAATACTACGATTATCAGTTGAGTAAGGCACAAAGGAAGTTTGGTGACAAAGTTTTAGCCATAAAATTATGGTGCTGTCATAGGAAACTATCCTTGTTTCCAGTGGTAACAATATCAACAGCCGTGCATTGTCTGTTGTGTTTTGTGAGCTTTGCTGCCAATGACATCAAAGGCCAACAAGTTGCCACTGGAAACGGAGCCTGTTGCCCATGACTCTACCATAATTTTCACGTTAAAACTTGGTGACCAAACTTTTGTCACACTTTACTCAACTGGTAATCGTAGTAACTTATTGGTTTGAATAAAAATTACTAAATACACTATTTCCTGTGTAAAATGCGTGTACCGGTAAATATACTGCAGTATTGCTCGATACATGTTCATTATGTGTACTTTTGCCAAGGTAGAAATGTGATTTATTATCCACCCAGCACCTGTGTGCAAAATGATTGTAAATATCCAACATTATTGTTTAGCATTCTTCTTTCTTTATTTGTTCCAGGCATTTTTTATTCAGTGTGGTGTTTACCTTATCTTAGAGAAGTTAAAGATCATAACATATAGAAACTTGTTTAAAAAAGTGTAAGTATGTGGTGCAAATGAGTGTTAATGCATCTTTTCAGAAGGACTATAATGTGGTTGGATGTAGTGCTTTCAATAAGATTTGTAGTAGGTGACTGCTCTGAGGCAGCACCTGTTAGAGAGCAACAAGAGATGCTCTTAACAACTTTTCTGGAGAGCCAAAATTAATGGGAATTCATTACTTTTGTTTTGTTCCCCAAGGCTTGGAGCCCAGTCATTAAATATGTCAAAATTGGCCTATTTTTACCATGCACAAAATTATAGGCATAAAAGGTTATTAGTCAGCCAGAAATGCTATAGGCAGTGAACTCTGATCAGTAACTTCTAAATTTCGTTAATCAGTGGAGTTGTTTTTGTAAAGACATGAATGATCAGATTTAAGATCTTTTATATATTCATTTCAATTTTTTTTTTGTTTTCTTTTTAGGGCTCTGCTGTTAAAAACTCATCAGCTTCCTTTAGATGCTTTTGTTATCGCTCTTAAAACAATGCAGGTAAGAAACGATCATTGAGATTGCTGATTTATGTCATAATAATGTAATTTCCAGTTTCATAGGGAGCACGTCTTAACCAATCTAACTAAGAAGGGGTGTGTTTAAACTAGTTCAGGGCGCCTCTCATGTGAGTCTGTTTAAGTTACGTTCAACAAGCACAGAGTATTGTAAAAAAAAAAATCACTTGCATTTACATCCTACCAGTAAAGTTTGAGCGAAGTCTGTTACATTTGTTTGAATTTACAAGCTTTATGATTTTTGTGATACTTTTTCGATGCCCTGTTCGGTTCCCCCGCCTATCCCATTTTCCCCTCATCCCTTCCCTAGCCCTCCTGTGTCATCCCCTTGCTGTTTTTCCCTCCCCTCTCTCACTTCCAAGCTTCCTGTTCCCTATTCAGCAGTTCTGACGGTAAAATAATGAATTATGCGAGGACCCGACTATGATTTCTCCTCTCTACATAATTGGGTCATGTAGCAGCGCTCGCAAGGTCTCGCATGTCATGACTTGTGCGCTCATTGGCTAATTTTCATTGTCAATAAGCAGACAGACAAATGAATTTATAATTAATGCGATGCATCAATGACTGAGAGCGGACAATTTGACAGTTTGTTATTGTAAAAAAACAAATTGACTTCAGTTTTTCATGCGTTGGTCATGCGTCAGTTTTTCATGTGTCTATTGTTATTGACAATAAATTTCGTCATAACATTGTCAAAGTAGTCTGCAGATCCCCAGCTGCTTTGACAATGTTGTGACGAAATTTATTGTCAATAACACGGCAGACGCATGAAAAACTGACATCGATTTGTTAAATAGAACAAATAAAACAGAAACAATACCCCCAGCTCTAAAACAATGACAGCTGCTACAATAATAAAGCAATAGCAGCTTACAATAGCAGCTACACTTTTAGCATACTTGAACGTTTTTTTATCACGACTGGGTTACTTTGTATCCGGATAGAAACGTCTCTCTATGAGATCAATAGCGTTATCTCCGGTGGGATCAGAAAACTTAGCTTGCACTTCTCCTGGCCCGTATTGGCTATTTGTTTGATAGCGCAGATGTGGCGCTGAACTCAGCAACACGTTTTTAATAATGCTTGCAACCTCTTCAGCCACCTGGCCATGTGATGTGACGGTGCGGTACATTTCTTTCAAAGCCTCCTTCAACAAAGCTTGAGTTTTTTCATCTGCACTAGATGTATCGATCCCTTCTCTTATCAATTTGGCGTTAGCAGTGAACGAAGTGGTCACTGGCCCGGGCTCGATAAGGGAACACCTGAGGAAAAATCAAAGGCGATACTCGTGAAACCCGCTTATCCAGCTATGGGGGTACTCAGGTATATTGTTATTAGAGAGATGCGATGTAAGGTGAAATTGTCAGACCCAGTTAACTCGTATTAGACTAAGACCAGACTGAAAAGAAGTCCATCGGCCTAGAGTGTAACCTAGAAAAATTCGAAATTGTTAGGCACATGGTTTAGAATCAAGGGTTGCGCATTAGGCAAATCCAAAACCGGGCAAAACGACCGTATCAGAATCTTTCACGCCCAACAAAGTCATTACAGAATCTCTAAGCATGAGTGAGTACTCTGAAAATTTCAAGGCTTACATACCCACCCCCGGTGTGTGTTACACCTGCATGCGCACCCCTCCCCCGCCTGGGTCTACTTGTGTCTGGCATGAAAATGTTAAATAAAAAGATCTAGACAGCAGTTGCAAAAATATACTTAAGTTCAGTGCTCTATAGTTTATGCGCTTCTTCGCTTAAAACTACGAGTTCAGGGTATAGTTACACATTATTGTTTGTTTTTTTGCTTCTTTTCTCTTACCTGATGTTGAATTTTCTCAGCGTTGGAGCAAGGCTCTCAGTCAGTCCTTCCAAAGCGAATTTCGATGCACTGTATATTTCACTGAACGGGTGGCCGTTCACTCCAATGATACTGCTGACGTTGATGATGCGACCTTTCTGCCTCGCCTTCATGCCCGGAAGAACCGCCTTGAGTACTCGCATGGCACCGAAGAAGTTGGTGTCAAACAAGTTCTGGGCTGTCTCGATTGGAATGCATTCAAACACACTCACCAGTCCTTGTCCAGCATTGTTTACTGACAGCGGGAGCGAAAAATAGAAAACATGGGTTAAAAACTCGCTCGTAGTCTGACCACCGGCGTGTCTTTTTCTTTTTTCCACTCTCGATCGAGCGAACCCCTCGTGAGAAATCGAGCCCAATGAAGTACCAATTAATTTTACTTATTCATAAAGACACCGCACTATTGAAACAAAATTGTTAGGTGTCTCATTAACACTGAATGCCTCTGTGTGTTAAGTTGCGGGTCAAGGTTATTCCCCAGTATTGCATTGCGCATCCCTACTGCGCATAATTTCACGCGTGATTAGCGCGCGCGCATTAAAAAATGGCGGCTTTTTCTTTACAGCTGGACTTCGCCATAGAGGTAAATCGTCATTTTCTCGCAAACGAGTATGGTGACCTTTCATTTTTTTCTGTTGTTTTGAATTGAGTAATAAATTTCTCTGTGTAAAAAAAATATGGACCAATTCTCAGGGTAGAACAAAAAGCAATCGTCGGAAACGTGAATTTAGCAAGCAATCGTGACTATAATCATGGTGCTATTGTAAGGATTTATATGGGTATAAACAAGGTGCTTTTGCTCCTAAACGAACATGGGGACCCCTCATTTTTATTTCAAAATTTAAGTTCCTATAATATAAACAATCAATAGGCAAAGTTTGACAAAGATCTCAGTGCAGGTTCTATTTCAGTGGAATGACCTTAACTTACAGGCTAACTTATAAAGGTCAGACCAATTCTCTATTTTCCAATTTCCTATAATTCACTCTGTTTGTCCCCAGATTTGTCCTAAACTGGTATTTTTAAATGCTCTTGGGAGATCTGCATATTCCCAAGTTGGCGAGAGAATATGTTAACTACTTTGTTGTTAAGCGCGACTCCTCGGCGAGAACCCACCCCAAAGGACTAAGCAATTCTGATCTTAGGCCAAGTTTTAATAGGGAACGAGGGAATAGACAAAGACATTGGGTTACAACTCACCAAGCACATCAATCCGTCCTTCTACGCTCTCGATTTCTGTTACCAAACTGTTGACGGAGTCTTCACTGCAAACATCCAAGGCTTTGATAAACAGTGTTTCTTCAAGATGCTTTCCAGCTGCCTCTTCTAGTGCATTCTTTTTTTCCAGGTTTCGCATGGTAGCGTAAACCTTAAAGCGTTTGTCAGCATCTGCAGCAAGTATGGCGGCTGTCGACAGGCCGATGCCCGTTGAACAACCGGTGATTAACACGACTCGGGGGCTTCCGTCCGTCTCCTCGGCTAACGGCGGTTGTGACTGCCCTTGCTGCTGCTGCTGCTGCTGCTGCTGCTGCTGGTTAGTAGCTGTGACATTGGTGGATTGCCGGGATACTGTCATTCCCATATTGACACACGGCTAGGTTTCTGTGATTGTTCGCCTATGTACTTCGTCTCCCTTCCTCCGTGACCCGCCGACTCAAGGCAGTAATCCGTTACCATGGTGCATTTGAGATTTTTAACGTGGCTATTTGTAGCTTGTCACGCCATCCTTTTTTTAGACAACATGTTGGCGTCACTTTTAACATTTGATCCAGCTTCCTTCGCTTTCTCTTCAGAAAAAGTGCAAGACTCTTTTTTCTAGTTTTCCTTTGGTTCATCTCCTTGAACTCAGTAGCTAGGCGGTGGGTGGAAAAAAATGTTTGATTTCTCTGTGTAAATAACAATCTTATTATCATTTGCGCCCTGGTTGAGTGATCGCCATTACGCCATCGTAAAGTGGCGAAATTATTCTTTTTGCGAGCAAATAAGATAGTTGTAAGGTCCGCAGATCATATTCTAGTGTTTAAGTGAAAAGCTCTTGTATATTTCAGGAGAATTTTCCTTTTCTGTAACAACATCATTAGCGCCGGAAAGATGATTTAATTACACCCAAACAAAAGCACATTTTCTTTCTAGTACAAAGAAAATGTGCTTTTGAGTTTCATAGGAAATCAATATCAAATACATTCTCACCGTCTATGACCTGTTCAATTCAAATAACACAATTCAAATGTTAGAAATTGGACATAAAAACAACCTGGAGTTTGTCAGTAGCTATTTTTTTTTCCGAGGCATTTTAATGTCATGACTGAATTGTATTATGTTACTACCTCGAACTCGAGTAAACACAGTGTCAGCAATGGGCATGAATTGACTACATCCGAAGAATTTAACGATCTTGAGGGACAGTGTGAAACAATTTGTTTATATAATAATCGATAATTAAAATGGAGCTATGAAGAAATTACGCGATCTGTGGGAGACAAGACGGCGTTGTGATCAGTGCTCTAACTCTGAACCGAACGATCTGGGTTCCAGCCTCGGGCGGGATCAGTGCCTTGTGTTCTTGTGCAAGGCACTTTTATTTATTTTCAACCTTGGTAGCAAGCGCTTCCGTGAGAGAGAAATGTTTCTCGCCTGCTGGTCATGCGAAAATTGGGGCGAGAACAAAACTTCTTCGGAGACGGAGGATCCCATCCAGGGGATAGTAAAAATACTCCTAGTCGCTTATTACGCCAGCTGTATATGTGATACTTGACCCGGCGCAGACTACCTCATCTCATGCAAATGAAAGTGCTATAAATACTTATTTGTTTCTCTTATTTTGACCAAATGTTGAGTCTGGTTCGGAATATCGCGATATAGATGTCACGTCTTAAAGTTTCTGCTTTGTGACAGCCATTCACAGTTTTGATATCATTGGTTAAAAGCGTTCGGTTTTGTTTTTTTTTTTCTTTTTCGTTTTGTTTTGTTTTTTTGTATTTGTTACATTTTGCTTGGATTGTAATTTAGTTATTTTTCTTACAGTTTTTCCCTTGCTGTTTCATACGATGTTCAGGTGACAGCCGGAATTTGAAGCTTGATTTAAACCTGTGACATGTTTAGTCGGTCGACAACTACAATGAAACCCCCATGATTATGCGGACCCCCAATTAAGCGGAAACCCTCTATTAAGCGGACACTTAGCCTGGTCCCAAAATTAATGGCCTTTATTTCCCTTTATAATGAACCCCTATTCAGCGGACACCTCTATTAAGCGGACGAGGACACACGGAAATAACAATGTGGCATTGGATTACGTCCTCGAATTAGTCGATTAAATAGTCGATTAAATGTACCGTATTATCGTTGCTGTATTGAAAGGGCATTATTACAAACAAATTAAAGTTGGTAATGAAAGATGATTAACTTGAACTCTGGATAGCTTCGTTAACAACCTGGAACTTTATAACAGTGCAGAGGAACCGTTGAATGTTAACATTGCGCAATTGTTATAAACCTTTATTAAGCGGACACCCTCTACTGAAGCGGACACTTGGGAAGGTCCTGAGGGTGTCCGCTTAATAGAGGTTTCATTGTATCAAGATTTGAGAACGTCTCTGCGAGTGACAATTCAATTTTAATTTTAACTCTCACAAACATTAATTTTACAGGTGTCAAAAAAAATAGATTACCTATAAATATGTACAAATTACATATAGAAGGTGATAAATAGCATTAATGAAATAATTTACAATTGTAATCAACAATGATTTAGATAAACATATACAGGCAAAAACTAACGATAGACAAATCCGACGTTTCGGCGACATCTTGGCGCCATTGTCAAGGGAAACTAATTAAATATGCGATTTCAAGAGTAACTAAGAGTTCAGAGTTTCTAATTTGCATAAGTTAGACAAAGACTTTAGCGCGAACTGAGTCTGATTGTACATTTAAACACGGTCGTAATTGTTTAATGAGTAACATCTCATTAATGAGACAATCAAACTTGTTGTGGCATTTTTTCAACACGCTCAAACAATTGCGAAGGTCATCCGGAATCCTGCCTGCGTGTCTATTATCATAGTGATTGCGTACTGACGAGGTCTTGCTTCTATGTCCATCAACGCGTACGAACAGATGGCCACGGGTGTAACCGACATAACCAGCATCGCACTGGTCACACTTGAAGTTATACACAACGCATTGTTGATCAATGAGCTGAGGCTTAGGTTCGCTTGTCGGGAACTCCTGGGCAATCTTGCGGCTCGTAAACACCGGTTGAACACTAGTCTGCAGCTTCACACTGAGATCTTTCAACTGTGTCTTCACGATATTAGCAGACTCCTGGTCTTTAAAGGGTATGACAACCCGAGTAGTGTTTTCTGTCGTAGATCTGGACCGTAATGAGGGCTGGTCAGCGACCTTTAAATTTAGGAAGGTTTTGACAGTGGAGTCAACAAGGTGCTTGGGATATTTCAGTTTAGAGAAAACAGACTTCAGTCGTTCGCACTCCTCAGTGAAGTAGGACCATGACGAAGACAGGCGATGTGCGCGATCGAGCATAGTTGTCAATAGTCCGCGCTTGTACCTATTATCGACATGACTGTGGTAATGGAGAAGCAGACCACTGTTTGTTGGCTTCACAAACACTTTAGTTTCAGTACGAGGCGCTCTGTTTAGGAGTTGAGTACCGAGAAAGGGAAGCATTCCATCATTTTCGACCTCCATAGTGAAGTTGATGGCGGGGTGAGCGTGGTTGAGGGTGTTAAGAAAGTCCCTAGCTGTAGACAAATCGGGCATCACAGTGAATGTGTCGTCAACATATCGACGATAGTAAGGTGGCAGCTTGCCCTCAACATCTAATTTCTCTTCAATAGACGACATGAATACGTTGGCTAGCAAGGGCCCAAGGGGGGACCCCATCGCTACTCCGTCGATCTGTTCATACAGGGATCCATTAAATTGGAAAAGCTGCCCCTTGGTGGCCACACCCAAAAGATCAATAAGGTCTTGCTTTGACACCTGAGCAGGTGTCGTTGTAATGGATAAGTCGGAATATATACATCTACTATCCGAAGCTTCTGTCAATGACACCAGCAAATTTCGTCCCATTCCTTCTGAACGACCAAAAACCCGAGGTAGACCACCCAAGCACTATCATCCGCTTTTAGTAAAGGAGGCTCTTGTACAATCTATCATCACAAGGATCCTCCCTCACGCTGTGGCCCAGTCTCTTCGTCCGACCGGTTCTAGACTGGCACACCTGTACGGGTTACCGAAAACACACAAGGAGAAATTAGCCATGCGACCAATCCTATCAGCGACTAATACGTATAATTATGCTCTGGCGAAATGGTTGGACAACAAGCTCAAACCGTTGTCGTTAAATCAGTACACAGTCACGGACATTTTCGATTTTGTGAACGAACTACCGCGAGACCTCAACATAACACCTGGTGACTTGCTGGTGTCCTATGATGTGTCCTCCTTGTTCACGAATGTACCTTTGGATGAAACCATTACGATTCTCGCAGACAGAGCCTTTAGAAACAACTGGTTTAATTCCGAGTATGATTTGAACATTTCAAAGCAAGACCTTATTGATCTTTTGGGTGTGGCCACCAAGGGGCAGCTTTTCCAATTTAATGGATCCCTGTATGAACAGATCGACGGAGTAGCGATGGGGTCCCCCCTTGGGCCCTTGCTAGCCAACGTATTCATGTCGTCTATTGAAGAGAAATTAGATGTTGAGGGCAAGCTGCCACCTTACTATCGTCGATATGTTGACGACACATTCACTGTGATGCCCGATTTGTCTACAGCTAGGGACTTTCTTAACACCCTCAACCACGCTCACCCCGCCATCAACTTCACTATGGAGGTCGAAAATGATGGAATGCTTCCCTTTCTCGGTACTCAACTCCTAAACAGAGCGCCTCGTATTGAAACTTAAGTGTTTGTGAAGCCAACAAACAGTGGTCTGCTTCTCCATTACCACAGTCATGTCGATAATAGGTACAAGCGCGGACTATTGACAACTATGCTCGATCGCGCACATCGCCTGTCTTCGTCATGGTCCTACTTCACTGAGGAGTGCGAACGACTGAAGTCTGTTTTCTCTAAACTGAAATATCCCAAGCACCTTGTTGACTCCACTGTCAAAACCTTCCTAAATTTAAAGGTCGCTGACCAGCCCTCATTACGGTCCAGATCTACGACAGAAAACACTACTCGGGTTGTCATACCCTTTAAAGACCAGGAGTCTGCTAATATCGTGAAGACACAGTTGAAAGATCTCAGTGTGAAGCTGCAGACTAGTGTTCAACCGGTGTTTACGAGCCGCAAGATTGCCCAGGAGTTCCCGACAAGCGAACCTAAGCCTCAGCTCATTGATCAACAATGCGTTGTGTATAACTTCAAGTGTGACCAGTGCGATGCTGGTTATGTCGGTTACACCCGTGGCCATCTGTTCGTACGCGTTGATGGACATAGAAGCAAGACCTCGTCAGTACGCAATCACTATGATAATAGACACGCAGGCAGGATTCCGGATGACCTTCGCAATTGTTTGAGCGTGTTGAAAAAATGCCACAACAAGTTTGATTGTCTCATTAATGAGATGTTACTCATTAAACAATTACGACCGTGTTTAAATGTACAATCAGACTCAGTTCGCGCTAAAGTCTTTGTCTAACTTATGCAAATTAGAAACTCTGAACTCTTAGTTACTCTTGAAATCGCATATTTAATTAGTTTCCCTTGACAATGGCGCCAAGATGTCGCCGAAACGTCGGATTTGTCTATCGTTAGTTTTTGCCTGTATATATTTACAATTGTGATTAAAAAATAAAGTGTTTAAGAAAGAAAGGAAGAAAGAAAGAAAAGGAGATAATGGAAGACAAATACTTTTTGTGTGGAGTTTGGTACACCTGGGTAGTTTATGGAACTAGTCGAGTAGGTGTCCCAAAGTAACTAAATTTAGCAGAAGGAATACAGTGTCTGACTGTGTTCCTGTATTGTAGCTTTCGTCTCAACCCCTCTCCCTTTCTCTTTTCCTTCCTTCTTCCCTCCCTGCTCCTTCCTTCCACTCTTCCTGTTCTGCCCTTCTTAACCCCATCTGCCCATGTCTTCCTCCGTCCCTTCGACGGTCTCTCCCTTCCATCCTCTTTCCCCTTCCCTCCTTCGCTTTTTTTCTCCTTCTCTCTCACCCCTCTTCTTCCTTCCCTTACTCCCTCCCTTCTAATATCGTTTTAAGGGTTTTAATTTAATAGTTTTTCTCCCGTGTTTGAAGGTTGAGGACATTGACGTTATTGAGGTTGAATGCATCGTGGCGAATCTGATATACATGGTAAGTCAGGTGCAGGTGTCCAAAAGAGATCGAAACATTTGGAGACGTTTCCATGTTTTGCACCATTGAAAAAAACGTAGAAAACCTTGAACGAGTGTAGAAAATGAAATTAACAGAAAAACTATGCAATTTTCTCCGACTTGCAACACTTTGTAGTTGTTAAGTGAGAGTTGTGTTAGCTGTCGAAATTTAAAGCTCTGAGTGATTTGGGAAAAAGTTCGAGATTTTGCATACAAAAGTACGAACCTGGGCTGTAAGGGTGGGACTCGTAGCTTACACGGTTTGTTTGTG
This sequence comes from Orbicella faveolata, assembly GCF_042242905.1. Lineage (NCBI taxonomy): Eukaryota > Metazoa > Cnidaria > Anthozoa > Scleractinia > Merulinidae > Orbicella > Orbicella faveolata. The sequence continues at coordinate 25,907,221 of NW_028301553.1, forward strand.
TTTGTTTTAGGGTTACATCAAAGGCTACATATCCCACCAACACCAGAAACTGGTTGTCAGTAAACAGAATCCATTCCCTGCCTTGACCAGCTTCCTTTAGTCACTCGGAATCTAGTTTAGACGGGCTGGAATTATACTGTAGTTTCAACTAGAGCTCTTGGTGGTGATAAAGAGTGGGGTCTACTGAAGCATTGAAGAGGAAATGGCTAGGCTAGCTGACTCAGCCACAGGAACAGCTTCAGATCGCTTGTTGGTTATTATTCGTAACACGAGCACTCTAGCCTGTGAGGATGCCTTATAGTTCGTGTACCATTTAGCGAGAAGCGAGAGAAACGAAAGTAAGAACGTTTGCAGTATTATGTCGTTTGGTTACGCCCTTACTGTGTGCGTGATTCGTGTTGTTTTGTCATGTAACAAGGGTACCTGCCAAGGACAACGATGGCCATTCAAGTGACTTTGGCACGAAGTTTTTTGCCGCGATTTCGCGTGCTTTTTTTTTCTATAGGTCCGTTTCTTTTACCCTGGAATCGAATTGTTGAATCGAAAAATCCGAGTTTTAAAAGTTTGGATTATTTTTATTTTTCTATTCCTGCGCCATCGAATATTTGCTGACATTGTGGTTTGCAGGGTTTTCTTATGTCATGGAAACGAACCGTTTTGAACGGAGGTCAACAGTACTATATAGAATGTAAATCAAACTTGCTTTCCACTGATTCATTTAAGAACTATATACTGGTATATTAAAGTACTGTAACTCCTACTGTGTAGGCATATCGAGTTGAAGGGGCCGAGATTTCAAAGTGGGGATATGGTAACGGAAACGGACTTGATGACACTCTCTCTCTCGTTTTTTTTTTCTGAGGTGGATTATATATTTTCTAATTGCAGTAGTAATTTTATAAAAAATAAAATAAAATTCATATAAGTTTTTACTTGAGCATACTCAAATTCAGGAAGTAAGTAGCTCGAGGGAAGGGCAACATGAAACTAGAGGCCAGTGCGTAGCTCTAGAATCGATTCTCGTGCTGAGGCCTCGCCGGCTAAGAGGAGCGAAAAGGGCTACAGGGACGAGAATAAGGTGGCCCTGGCAGGAAGACACATAAATAGGTTATATTCGCATTCTTGGTATTGGACTGAAACTAGCTTGCAATGGAGGCTCTGCGGGGGAATATCATTAAAAAGAGAAAAATGTAATTTGCATTTGAAAAGACTCTCCGCATTAGCCTCAGGCCCTGTTCAGACGTCGTGCTTTTGCCGTGCCGAGCTAAATTCAGGAATTAAGTTCGACAAAAGCACGGCAGAAGCACGGCGTCTGAATCAAACTTTTGAATTAAGTTCGGCAAGCAATTAAGTTCGACAAGCTCTGCCGTGCTTCACGACTTTGGCACGGCAGTTATTCAAACGTCGTGCTTCTGCCGCGCTAAACAAAATTCATAAATTATATTAAGGTATTTTGGCGAGATTGCGTTCCCACGGGGAGTTGGGAGGAGAATTGTTACGAGGCATTAGTATATCCAGAATTTGGTTCGACTCTGGCATGACGCCTGAATCAGAGTTGTTTTCCAGCCGTGCTACAGTCAAATCTAATTGCAATTTAGTTCGGCGCGACAGAAGCACAACGTCTGAACTGGGCCTCAGTTGCAAGCTAGCTCCAGGTCCAATGGTTGTAAAGTCCTCCGTAACAGAAACATGTGAATGCCACTTTTACTTCTGTTTTCCAATCCCTTTCTTAAAAGCTACAAAGGTCCAGAAAATCCGAGAATTATTATTTTTCCGAAATGGGAACCATTCAACTAAGAATTCCGGAAATTCTGGGAACAAAAAACGTAAATGGAAGGTAATTTCCAGGTAAGAAACTTTGGAAAATTTGGGTATACCTTGCGAGGTTGTCCTCTTTCCCTGAATGGTATTCAATCGTCACTGGAAATTTCAGGAAAATTAAAACTGGAACCAAGCGCCCAAAGTGACTACTTAAAAAATTTGTTTCGGGGTAAATTTTTGGGTTCGTCTTAAATAAAAACAATAGCCTCCGTTTGGTGCGGAATATGGTGGACTATTTTCCCTAGGATATTATATAATTATCTGTACCTCGAAGCTAACAGTTTTCCGGGAGCCCTTGAGCTTCGGCCTCGGAAAACCGTTCGCTCCTGAGCATATTTTCGCACAAAATGGAGGCTATTGTTTAAATACATTTTAACTTCATGATCTGTTGCGCTTGGAAGATGCAGTATTTCCTGTGACGTACATTTTTAATTGATTTCACTTTTTAATCCATCCATTTGGCGCGAAAAATGGAAGCTATATTGTGTTTATCATTCTGTTATTTTTCGCAACACGCGGGATATGTCACTCGGATATTCCCCACTTCAGTCACGCGACGCATACAGACCAATCGCGTGCGAGCGAAAATATTTGATGGATTATAAAAGCTATAATATAACGCAAATGTCGTCATTCTATTGTCTTTCAAAGCATTTTTGATAAACATTTTGCTGCGATTTGATAAAGTAAAACCTGGGAGAGCGTCTTGGCATCAAAAATGCAAATACAGTGTTTGAATTGGTTACAAAGTAAACCTCACGCGTTAGAAATGTTTGATTGCCTTGGAAAAAACACGATCGGAGAATAAAAGTTACCCATTGTTTCCAGTTCAGTAATTATGAAATTGATATTTTCTGCTCAGTGTTATTGCCATGTACGCTTGGTGAATGAGGCACCCGTTCATGTCTTTATTAAGCTTTTGGTGACATGTTATCTAAATAAAGTTATGCTTTCCCGTAAGAAGCTGCAAGATTTATTGTTTTCTTGCTTAAAATATGCACTCGAGAGACATGAAGGCAAACCTAAAAAGCAAGACGGATGAGGAGAGTGCAAAAGGTTTCGTGGATTGCTAAAAGGTTGTAGAAATATATTATTTTTGTCCATGAAGTTAGAAATATTATAAAGCCGCAAAGAGCTCCATTTCCAATTTGCCAAAAAGGGCGGGAATGTCACCTGTAACTATCCAATCAAGCAAAGCTTATTTACTCACGACATTTCAAAATTGACCAATCAGACGACGTTCCTTGAAAAGGACACGTAAGTATTATGACGTTAGCAAGGAGCTCGTTTATCGCGAATCAGTTTCGAGTCGAAGTCGGTTTGTAGGTTATTTCTCTGTGGGAGTTCAACTTTTTAACCTTTTTAAAATGCGTGAAATCGTTCATCTTCAAGCGGGTCAGTGCGGAAACCAGATTGGTGCTAAGGTAAGGTTTACTGGAAGTAACTTTGCCGTGAAAATCACAGGCGCGAAACGGTCGTGGCGCTGTCAAATGGTCACAGCTGTTTCGCATCAATTCATCTCTAAACTTTCGTTTCTTCCTCAGTTTTGGGAAGTTATTTCAGACGAACATGGAATTGACCCAACTGGTACATATCACGGTGATTCTGACCTCCAGTTAGAAAGAATAAACGTTTACTACAACGAAGCAACTGGTACGTAATTCGAAGAAATAACTGAAGACTATTTTGGCTGACCCGCTTTTCACTGTTCCCACACTAGAATTTTTCGTTCTTTATTTTCAGGAGGGAAATATGTACCACGAGCTGTATTGGTCGATTTGGAACCTGGAACAATGGATTCAGTTCGGTCTGGACCTTTTGGACAAATTTTTAGACCTGACAATTTTGTTTTCGGTAGGCTGAACAGAGTCAACACTTTGCTCTTCTGCAATGCTTAATTAATTCAGTGGTTAATGTACAGATCTTTACGCCATCTCATTTCCGTTAATCAAGTTTTTCTTTCTTTGCTTCATTCAGGGCAAAGTGGGGCTGGAAATAACTGGGCGAAAGGGCATTACACAGAAGGCGCCGAACTGGTAGATTCTGTTCTAGATGTAGTCCGAAAGGAAGCGGAGAGCTGCGACTGCCTGCAAGGATTTCAACTAACACACTCCCTCGGCGGTGGAACAGGCTCTGGAATGGGCACTCTGCTGATTTCAAAGATCCGTGAGGAATACCCTGATCGTATTATGAACACTTTTAGCGTTGTTCCTTCCCCTAAAGTGTCGGATACCGTCGTCGAACCCTACAACGCTACGCTCTCAGTTCACCAGCTAGTCGAAAACACCGACGAAACATACTGCATCGACAACGAAGCGCTTTACGACATCTGCTTCAGAACTCTGAAACTGACCACCCCAACTTATGGCGACTTGAACCATCTTGTTTCTGCCACAATGAGCGGTGTAACAACCTGCTTAAGATTTCCCGGCCAGGTAATTAGGATTAGAGGAAGTTTGTAAACATTTTGCCCGTATAAAGAATTGTACCTGGTTATTTTTGATTTGCTGCAGTAAAGTCTGCCTGTCATTTAGACACTGCATTATAATCTATGACGTTATGTGGTCATAAGTAAGTAACAACAGCTGTCAAAAGGTTTTGAAGTGTCCGTTTGGCCTTATTTCCTTGTTGAAAGTACGTCATTTCGAAACGAAGCCATTGTGTAATAGGCAAACATGTTAGAAAAAATAATGAATTGAACTGCAGTTTTAATTTTTTGTTATGGACGTTTTCACTGTAGATCCCAAATTTTGAAACCGGGACAAACATAGCAAGGAACAAGTTTTTATGGGACTTTTATTTCGAAAAATTTTCATTCAAACAAGTTTCTGCATTCTCTGTGTATTAGTATTTCATTGACAAATCTGAGACTGTGCAGTCTGAGATGTCTTTCAAGTTATGGAAAACTAAAAATGCAGTCTCTTGGATTTCCCACTCTGGGCTTTCTTTCAAATTGTAGCTGAAGGATATTTCACTTAATGAATTTATTTTTTAAATCATTTGACACTTGAAATTTGAAATCCCTGAAATTGCATACCAAGTCACTATTTCCCTCTACATTTGCCCCATTTTCAAATGGCAGATTGTAGTGAGAAACAGTTTATCAAAGTTTTTTAATGATTTCTTACATTTCTACATCTTAAGTAAACAGACAGCTTCCTTGTTGCATGTTTGGGTGGAGACTCCTGTGTACAAGGGATTTGGGTACTTATGGTCAACCTTGAGATTTTTCAGGTGTTAAAATTGCAGGTTTTGGTATCAAGGAGGGTATTCAACATCAAACACCAATATTTTTACATGTTGGGTTATCTTATGGGGCTGTGAACGAAGGAATGAAATACGTAGTCATACTAGTAATTAAACAATAAACAATTAGACATACTACCAGTACTCAGACTAGACTACATGTATATTATCAGGGGAGAATTTTTAGATCAAATATCAGAGACCCCTTGCAGGGAATGGAATGAATGATGACACCTCAAAGCAAGATGTCCATTTTTGAAGTCAAGCAGTTAAAAAATTGAAAACAATATTTTTATATTGTTTGTATTGTATTCTGCCCAATATGGTGTGAGAGTGTTTTCATTACCCTCTCTTAAACTAGTTATAATGATATGAATGCTTTCCTATCTAGCTAAATGCTGATTTGAGAAAACTTGCTGTCAACATGGTTCCCTTTCCCCGTCTTCACTTCTTTATGCCTGGCTTTGCTCCTCTGACGAGCCGTGGTTCCCAGCAGTACCGTGCACTGACTGTTCCAGAGCTCACACAACAGATGTTTGATGCCAAAAACATGATGGCAGCCTGTGATCCACGTCATGGAAGATACCTGACTGTGGCTGCAATGTTCCGTGGCCGCATGTCCATGAAGGAGGTTGATGAGCAGATGCTGAATGTGCAGAATAAGAACAGCTCTTACTTTGTGGAATGGATCCCTAACAATGTGAAGACTGCTGTGTGCGACATTCCTCCTCGAGGTCTAAAGATGTCTGCCACCTTTGTTGGTAACAGCACTGCTATCCAGGAGCTGTTCAAGCGCATCAGTGAACAGTTCACTGCTATGTTCAGGCGCAAAGCCTTCTTGCACTGGTACACTGGAGAGGGTATGGATGAGATGGAGTTTACTGAGGTGTGTTGTGGAATTTGGAGTTCATCCTAAGCTTCAATTGTTAATTCTCCCTACTGCATACCAGTTTTTTGGGATGTTAGTTTTAGGGATTTGATACCTCAAGATTTTATTTATTAGGTGATGTTTTGTAATTATTCTTATATTCAATGTTCTAGTTTGATTGACATGTTAATTCTGTCAGAAAAAGACTGCAGAATGCAAAGCAAAATTGAACTTGGTATTATAATTGGTGAACAAAGAACCCCCTACCCTGTGCATACATAATTTTTTCTAATTTCACCCACTTCTTAAATTGCAAAAGATAACAAAACTAATAACTGAATTCCTTCAGCTTTTTAAAGGGTATTTCTCCTGTTAGCCTATAATGAGGTGATCCCATGAATTTGTCTTGCTGCAAATTGATGGACGATAATATTTTCAGCAATTAAAAATGTTGGCTGACAAAGCATGTTCATTGAAACTGGAGTGGTGTATCAAAGGAATTCTCTATGTTCAAACTTTTTACAGGCTGAATCCAACATGAATGATCTTGTCTCTGAGTACCAACAGTACCAAGATGCCACGGCAGAAGAGGAAGGAGAGTTTGACGAGGAAGAAGAAGAGGAGGGTGAAGCTGCCTAAACTGGTTTTACTGGATTTGACTTTCAAACTACATTGCACTTTTGTGTGGTTGTAGAAAAACTTGGAATAAACTTGTAAAAATACCTTTCTGAGTGTTGGTTTGTGCTGCTCATAGGGCGTGTAAATTGTGATCAGAGGACCGGTATCATTTCACTCAGTGGTCTGGAAAATGTTTTTGATGCTTAGGAAAACGTCAGGCAACAATATGATAAATATTTTATGATACGTTTGTTCAGTCTTGGCTAGTAAGCAATTATGCGTGCCTGGGTGGGGTCACATTAGGTGGTCGGCAAAAGCTGTTAGTTCCCGCACACTGTGTAAGACATTTTTGAGACGACTTCGAAACAAACATTTGCCGATCATTGCCGTCGCTGTTTTGAGTTCACCTCAAGGAACTGTAATTTTTTTAGTTGTTTCAACCTTTTTTCATCATGGTGGGTAGTGCTCTCCATTTGCAAGCCTTTACTTTCAGTGAAGCCCGGCCTTACAGTTAAATTAGTCTGCTGTACGGTCGTTTATGTTTCTTCCACGATCAAACGCCTTTGACAGTTTTTCTTTTTAATATGGAAGATTTCATTCACAGTAAAAGTGGAAATGAACCAGGATAAATCCCGGTGGGGGTACTCCCTATAAAGGCCTGTACGGGGAGGCTACGCCAGAAAGGGGTACCTTTTTCAGGTTTCAGGTATATAAGGTAGGGATTTTGCAAGTTGAGGCATATGAAAGGATAGAGAAATCTGTCATTTAGTTACTTTAAGGGCCCATCAACTGATCTTTTTTTTTTTGGGAAAGCTAAAAATGTCTGCAAAACTAGAGTGCGAAAAAGAAGCTCATCCTTCGCGCCTGGACTACTTACAACTGAGACGGACTTTGAGAAAGTCCACGATAGTGATACTTATAACTTTATCTTTGAAGTTCTTGCGTTTTGCAGTTATCTGCCGTTTGGCCGCGTTAAAAGCTATCGCTACGCCACTGACAACTGACTGTTAAAACTGAGTTAGGCAATATTATCTCGCACTTCCCCAAATTCTTACTGACAACTGTTTTAGCAGTTACTCTCATGTGAAAGAGAGCAAAGGTTCCCTCTAAGACTTTTCGACATTCAAATTTCCATCGCACCTCTCTAAAGAACTGTAGTAATCGCGTGAAAATGGTCTACCAGAACCAACTCATCAAATCAAAAGATTGGATACCAGCTCTTTCCAGGACGTACCATGCATCAAAATGGTTAAGGCGGGAAACAGGGAGCGCGGGGCTTGATGATTAGTACTCCAATCGCACTGCGGTAACTCTCAGGTGGCTTATTGCCATCCTGAAGATGAACTTCCATAAGTAATTTACAGGTCAACGTGAAACTCGTCTGGTGTCTACAGCAAAAAAAAACATAAGTTAGACAGAGTTTGAATCGTTATTGAATAAGGGAACATCTTTCAGCGAAAAGTCAATTTTACATGTTCATAGGTTTACACGTCACGCGCGCCAAGGACTGTTGCCACTAAAAAATATCAATTACGGTAACAAAATTTATACGCGTGAATGAAAGCAAAATTTCTTACTGCGGCCAAATCAAGTGTAATGAACCTGTATTCAGTAACACCAGGAACAAATCCCTAACTATTAACTGTTAGCGGCTTCCAGAAAAGCAAGCTGTTATCTGAAGAAAATTGCCCTGAAATCAGTTTTTAAATAAGTATCTGTGGATGGCATAGTCCATGGTGATTAATTTCTGGTTGTGAGGAAAAGTTTAAGTTAGGACTGTCTTGGCTGAATCAGGGGAGAGCTGCCAGGGACACTAAAAGCGTTGTTGCGACGATTTTGTTATTAGAAACATACCAAAAGTGTTTATATGTTACGAGGAAATCTGTGAAGAGATATCTTTCCCTTCTTTTTTTAGAAATTTACTGACCTGAGCATATTTGTTCGAGATTCAAAGCTAATTATCTCGGAAAAAAACGAGACTTCCTCCAGTTTGGGGGCCAACTAGAAAACCGAATGGTTTACTTGATTCCCTTACTCTATCTTTAATATTTATAAACTGAAAAGGTATTTGTAAACATTAAAAAGTTGTAATTTAATTTATAAATGTACATGTGAGAAATAAAGTGTGTTGTTGTTGTTTATTGTTGTTTATTGTTGTAGTTTTCTTTCAGGATTCCAATCCAGACGGACAGACCCAGCTTTGTTAAGATCTTCTGTTTCGCATGGTCCTAATCTGTTGAAAGACCTTTATAAACGAAAGAACGCTGTATGACCTTTACAGTACTAAAAGTAAGGCACACTAAGTTTGACGCAGTCAGTCACCTTTGTGACCCTGGGCACGTGGGATCTTTGATAATCGATCTTGATAGCAGACGTCTAGATCTTTCCCGCGAAAAACTGCGGCTCTTCCCGCCTCCCTCGGCCCCAATCCCCCAACCCACAAAGCCCCCGACCAACTTCTTCGCGGGAGCCTGCGATTCATACAGCTGAAAATGGCGGCCTCTGTGGCCTGCTAGTTGTGGAGATAATTGTCATAAATGTAAAGCCTTAACGTTTAAAATTAAAATGAATCGGGTTAGATCAGCATGTGTGAAGACAAATTCATCAAAGACCTGCTTTGTCAGCTTGTCTGGAGACCTTGCAGAAACGATAGGATTAAGAATTCAGGTACGCCATTCTCTGTAATTCTACCGGGTAAGTGTTCGAAGAATTCTTGGGTATACTGTCCACTCGGGTAACTAGAATTTGTACCGTTTAATTTTCCACTAGCTTGATTCTGTTAGACTTATGTTAAGCTATGTGGTTCATTTGAAAGTTATGTAGTTGTGAAATATCCTCATCTAGGATAGCTGGGGGGTGGGGTGGGGGGTAAACTTATGTTGACTTTAGAGTTAAAATCATTGTCACTGAAAAGCCCTCTTTAAGGAGGGCCAATAATGTTTGTATTATTTTTGGGGGTAAATAAAGTGTGTTATGTAGTTGTCTAGGATGATCGTTTGAGAAGTGTGAATGACCCTTAGGTAATCAGGTACTGCTGCAGGAGTTAGGAAACACTGAACTAAAAGTTCAAATCTTGCCAGGAGGAGGGAGGGGATGGTAAAGTTTCATTTTGACTGGTACGCAACAGGCAGTAAAACTGTGTGACTTTGCTGAAAGTATCCTGGAAATGATTTATACAAAGGAAAGTACCCAGAATCTCCATCTGCAGCAAACATTGAGGTATTTCTTCAATAACATTTCAGGGTCAACCTTTTGCTCTTCAACTGCAGTGGACAGATGGTAAAGCCTTTACCAGCTGGTCTGGTGAGGTTATATGCAGCAAGAAACATGATCCCATTTATGGCTCATCATCTGTTATCCAACTTGGAAAGAAGTTTGCAAATTCACTGGGACTGGATGAGGATCAACAGGTAACAAAAATATCCATGGGAACCCCAGAGAGTTTCAAAGGTTAAAAATTACTTCTAAGTGTTTTTTGTTTTTTATTACAATCCTTCAGGTCTTAGTTGAACCTGTCATAAGTATTCCATCATGTAACAGAATAAGTGTGGATCCAGTCAGTGCTAATGATTGGGAAATATTGGTGAGTTTGGTTGGCTACCTTCTCTTTGTGCTTTTTCTAGGTCAAAATGGTGCAAACTATCTTCCTGTTTAAATAGGCTCCTCTCACATTAGGAACCCAGTTCACACGCTCTCTTTCTGGCCTCCTATAGACTGGAAAGGCTTCATTCACACCTTTTACTCCAGGGCTCCCTTGTCATTTCTCACCCTTGTAGCTCTTCCTAGCAGATCAGTCAATGTAAGATCTGTTAGCTTCCAACTAGAATATTCATTTGGCACCATATTTGTCAAAACTGGTGGCCTGCACAGAAGTACATTAGTATTTGATCTGTGGCATTTACCAATTTCTGCCTAGGACAGTGTTGGAAGTAGGTAAATGCTGTACATAGTAAGTTCCATGGAGAATACTGAGTCCTTTAATTAGTCACTGAAACGGAATTTGTAAGACCTTTTCCTATTCTCATTTGGAAAGAGAAGGATTCAAAACTTTACCCAGAAATGTTTGAGACAAAATTTGTAAAACAACTTGTTGCCTTATTTATCTTGTCAACGATACCTTTCTTAACCTTGACTGGGAGTCCTAGCAAACTTGTCAGAGATACAACTTGACGATGTAATATACGTTGATGGAAAAAGAAACTAGTATTTGGTTATTGAATTGTTGTTGCTGTTCTTATATTTAGGAACTTCATGCTGGTTACATTGAAAGCCAGCTTCTTAACCAAGTTAGAGTGGTGTTCCCAAACCAGTTATTACCAATTTGGATTCAAAATAACACTTGTGTGATTGTACGGATTGGTAAGTTTTAGGAATCATTTGAAAAACTCATTAATTATTACACTGTAATCACTTTTTGACTTTGATCCTGTTCTTTTTGTTATTGAATTATAGTTAATCTTGAGCCCAATGCCAACTGTGTAAGACTTGATGAGTTTACAGAGGTACTGGTGTCACCAAAGACAAGAACTTTTTCACAGCCAAAGAAAGAGCAACAGGTTTCCATTGCTCCTGGTAAGGATGGAACATCATCAAGAAGCAGTCAAGCTAATAATAGAGATACTGAACAAGAACGTACAATGACAAATACAGCTTCTGCTTCCCGTTTTGGTAACAGTGACAATCAGGTTTTGTCAGCAGCTGGTTCGTCTAGTAGCACAAATTTGGAAGAACAAAGTAATCCTACTAACAGTGACTTTATGTCAAGATTTTCTGGTTATTTGCGTACACTATTTTATAACCAAGAAGGAGACAAATCGACTAGTGAAAATCAAACTTCTAAATCTCCAGCTCAGGAAAAAAGCACATTGAATGAAGATAGCTGGACAACATTCTCTACTTCAATGCAGAGTTCAGGAACACACAATGAAAACATTTTTAGCGAAATTGACTTAAATATGTGCTTACGTGTGCAACCAGAGCTCACAATGCATGTAACCAATTTGAATGAAACAAGTAAGTCTACACCTGTAAGTCACAATTTTCTGCAGCCTACAACAGTGTTTGTTGATTTTGCATCTCTGCCACCATTAGTTCTGCAGTCATGGACTTGTAACTTAGCACAATTTCCACCCCCAGATGGCACTGTTGTTAAAACTGTTCAAATAAGTAGACTGTTATCTCCAAAAGAGAGGGCTGCATCTCGAACAAGTAACTTGGGACCAAGTAGCCGGGAAAACCCAGGATCCAAATCACAGGATTCTACAAACAGAGAATCAGAGCCATCAGAGCCATCAAACAGTGCTAGTCAAGGTGAGGTTTTCTAATTAGGTTGAAGGGATATGACGGGGGTGGAAAACCTGAAAAGACTGAATCCCAAGGTAGCAAATTCCCTGTTCACGAGGAATAGTGAGAAATTCTGCAATACTGCACATTGTTTAGCCTGCGAATACAGCCGCCTCTCATCCCCCACTGCTGGAGGTTGTTGCGTGCGAGAGAGTCTCTCGGTCACAATGACCCTTGGTGGTGGGCGATGAGAGGCACCTGTATTCGCAGGCTACACATTGTTTTGCACAACAAAAGCTACAAAATGATGAGAACTACTGGAGATTACTGACAGAGAGCAAGTCGAAGAGCCACTGGAAGCCTGAAGTTCAGACCCACAATCCCCTGTACCTAATTTTATCAACATGTAAGGTGCAAACGGAACATGGAAGATTGTGAAACAAAAATTGGATTGAAAGTGTATTTGCATGTATTGCATGCATGGTGTGGAGTACAGCAACATTGGTTCTTAGTTTACTATAAACAGCAGCAGATAAGCACAGTCTCCAGTGTCATGTTGGCTAGGGGTCAAAGAAAATTCTTGTCAACTATGTTGGCAACCTCTGCAAATGCTCAGGATAACCTGTGATTTCAAAATCAAGTGAAAGTAACAATCAATACCAAAAACAAAAAACAAGCAATACCACTAGAGAAACACTGCACTGACAAAGAGAAACTTTGATAAATTAAGAGAGTGACACTATCAAGTCTTAAAGTAAGCACCCACCCATGTATCTGAACCTTGTGAATCAACAGGTTACTGGCTAGTTCAACGAGAGTTTATATTTTCTCATTTTTCAGGTGTTACTGGTCAATCATCACCTGATTCAGAATCTGCCAAAGATGTGTCTCTTCCTTGTTGGATTGTAAGGATGGTGATGACAAGCAGTATAAACAGTGCTGCCATCAAACAAAAATCACTTGATTTGGGTGTGGCAGAACATGTTTTACCAGGCCATGTTGTTATGTCCAGAGAACTGTCCCAGCTTCTCAATACAAGAGATTTGTCTTTAGTTAAAATTCAGAACATCTCTCATGGACCATCAGAGATCCAAGGAATTATCTTGCATCCCTTTGGAGATACAGAACAGAAGGTAATTATGAAGTCTGGGGGACTTCATTACATATTTAACTGTCAGGGAAAATTCAACTTGCAGTGATTATGGTAGCTGAAGTAAGAGAAAGTAAGTTGTGCTATTCAGGATGAGCCAGGGTAGGGGATGGAGATATTACAGAAAAGATAAAAAGAGCCATGACCTCTATTGATCATGCAAAATTTAAATGAGCTTTTGCACAGAGGGTTTGAGAATAAGGTAAAATTTCATCTTCTTGGCTTATTTTTGTAACTGGTTATGAGGAGACTTTCATCTGTTACCTTGATGTAAAACAAATTGCTTAAGGTTTGAGGCCCCATTAGGGGAGGTCTAAGTATCTCATATCCCGTTAATTTTTGGTCTAAATATTTCATATCACATTAATTCCAGATTCAAGCGTTATCAATTTTCCTTCTTGATATCCTGCAATACCTGTTATAAATATCCCATGTTCTATGAATTTTTTCCCAAATATCCGTTATCCCATTATTTTTTTTACCTTAATATTCTGTATTCCCAAAACCCCTAATAGGGTCTAAGGTGTCAGATAACAGTCAGAAAGTTTATCTGGTAACTAAGTAAAGGATATTTTCAAGTTGATGTGTTTTCTTTCATCCGGCATACAGCTTCAGGACATTTCAGCTGATGCAGCATTAGAAGCCTTCCAAGGTTGGGTCCTTTCTGTCTGCAGCATGGAGGCACCTCTTGTACTTTGTAATGGAATGATGATGTCGTTTGACGTCCTTCAAGGTAGGCCATGCTTTTGTGGAGTTAATCTACGAGAATTTCCCTGTACCTGAGAGCAATAGTTGGGCCTTTCTCTCTCCATTCTGTTTACCTTGGTATCTTGTCTTGAAATGCTTCCAAGTAGAAAATTTAAAAAATAGGGAAAATTTAAAAAAAAAATTGAGTGTTTCTTTAACTTGATTCAGACACATGGAAAATACCACAAAGAAAACAAAGGAAAATTATTTGTTTATTGCAATATGATTATTGAAATTATCTTTGCCTGCTTGATAAAAACAAATTAAATACATGTAGCTTAAGAGTTATACAAGATATTTTTGGACTGTTGGGAAAGATAATACAACTTGTTTCAAATATGGTTTTGAGTTTGAGGGCTTTTAAAACAAGGACAGGGGGCTAAAGGTGTACTCGTGGCAGAATCATTGAGGACTTTTCTGTCATTGTCATAGATTCCCTTTTGCAAAAAATACCCTGAACATTTCTGAGCTGTTTCTTTGAAAAGAAGATCATCTAATTATGATGAAGATATGTATTGCTTGTAGTTGAGTTGATTTGTATTTTTTTCTTTATAAAAGGTCAACCTCTTCAGTTTGTGGTTACAGTACTGAGTCATCAGCAGACGTCCAGCTCAGCAGACAGGCTTCCATATTATCATTTAACACCTGAGACTCTTAACAATGTGACAGTTGTCATGGGAACTCCTAAAAACTTGGTGTATGGTGTTGATCAAGCCTTGAGTACTCAAGAAAACAATCCACGTCATCCAAAGTGTAGCATCACGGACTTGGGGTAAAAAAAACAAACATTGTTGGTTTACCTTCAGTGAAGGGACAGTGAGGGAGCAGCAGTGACCTTCTTTGTTAGACTTAACATGTAGAACTCCCAGGTTCAAGAGCTGATTACAAGACACTTAACTTTCACACAGTGCTTCTTTCAACCCAGGAGCATAACATTAATGGGTATTCTCAGGGTGCAAAGAAAATCAATTTTAGAAAATTATGATGTACTTTGTAATAGTCTGAAATCATAGGCATTGCTCACCCCCCCTCCCCCCCCAAAGAAAAAAAAAATTAACTAGTATGACTGATTGCTAAAACTTAAACTAACATTGAATACTAACAGCAATATATAACACTGATTGTTTGGTACACTGCCCTTGCTTATATTCTAAAGTAGTCTGCTTTTGCCAGCTGATTGTTCAGGCATGTATCTTACAGAAACTTTGGTTGTCACTTTGGTACCCAAGGGGTGTAATTACTGCTTGATGGAAGCTTGACTTTGATTGAATGTTTAATTTTATTGCAAGTCACTTGTGAAGTTGAACTCTTATCTTTGCCAACCATCATTCCTTTTTATAGCGGTGTCACAGATTCATTTCACAAGTGCCTTGATCATGCCTTGTCTGCCCTAGGACAGAGACCGCTGATCAATCATCTTGGAGGTGACATCATGACAGGGTTATGCAGTGGTGCTCTGCTAATTTGTGGTAGTGGTACTGGAGCTGGGATTGGCTGTGGCAAGACATCTCTCGCTCATGCAGTGTGCCAACAACTTCAGCAATGGCCAGTCTGTGCACATGTGACACTTGTTGATTGTATTCCATTTAGAGGTGTAGTAGAACCCGGCCTTACAGCCATCCCAGTTTATACAGTCACCTCATTATTATGGCCACTTTATTCTAGCCTGAACAAAAGCTCAGTCAGCCATTTTCTTATTTAAAGAGCCCCTTTAAGATGACCACCCTATTAATACAGCCAGCTTTTTGCGACCCATTGGTGACCAGATTAATGGGGTTCATTGTAGTAAATAATAAGCTTTAGTCCACCATAGTAATTGCAGTCAGAGATGCAACTGTTGCATGGCATTACTCAAATAGTTTTTTATTTCTTGTTATGAAATCAAAAAACATAGAACAAAATACTTACTATTACTCTGAAAATTGTCTCACCGGCATATGGGACAATCTGGATACTTCATTCAACGCTGACTTAAGGAATGAGAAGGAATCTTGTGAGTCTCATCTCACAGTCAGTTGTGGGACCATTACTGTGGAATGGAGTAAAAGAGGATAACCCATGTTGTCCACAGTAACAATCCCACGAGCGGCTGAAGGAGGAGACTCATCTCTGATTTCTTCTTGTTTCTAAAGTGGAAAATATTACTTAACAACTTTTGGGACAGAAACCAAAAGCTGAGTAAATTCTTGCAGAAGTGATTTCGCTTTTATACAACATTAATTTGTTTGTCTGACTGACCAGTTAAAATGATTTACACACAATGTTATCAGGGACAGTACTTTTCAGAGGGGTGTGGGTGACTGGTACCTTGGGGTTGCAGAATCAATTGGGCATGCCCTCAAAATGTTGAGAATTGGAACCTAATTGAAAACTGTTGCACAAGAAATACTAGTAATGTCACAAAGTATCGATTAGGTATTGATTAATTGAAAAAAATATTGTATGATCTCATATACTGGTGGGCAAGATTTTTTTTTATGTTTTTGGAATTGCAGTGAGGTACATGTACTTGTCAAGAGTATTTGCTTTTATTTAAACCATAGTGTTTACCTCTCTTTAAATTTTTTATTTTAATATCATTTTTGCTTCTCCCAATCCTCCTCCCACTAAATTTGCCCTTGTGTTATCTCCCCAACAACACATGACAAAACAAAGAGAATTTCTTAGCAAAAAATCAGGTTTTAAACAGAGACATGAAGAAAACAGAAAATCATCCATGATGTTGACAGACTAAGAAAGGGGTTAAGTAATTCAGGTATAGCTCAGTCACTTAATGGAATACATATCCATGCATCATCAGTTTGAACTATAGATCATTCTGTACTTCCCTCCTACACAATCAATAAGGACCTAATAGGAATGATTATTATAATGAAAACATTTTCTTAATTTCTGTCAAGGTTCTGTTCAGCATGAAAAAAATATGAAATGGTTAAAATGTATCTCCTGGTAGGGAAAAGAGTTGACACTATTCAGAAGCAGTGGCAACAGATATTCATTGACGCAGCATGGCATCAACCATCTGTCATCCTGTTTGATGATTTAGATCAAGTTATATCAGCCCCAAGTGCCCTTCAAGAAATGGGTGGAGAAGCTTTGTACAAGCGTCAACTTGCCCAGGGTGAGATGCCATTAACGATGTGTTTTTAGCATGATTAAAAATTCTGTGGTTCCTCTCAGCTAATTGTGGCTCATGCAATGTGTGTCATTTGTTTGTGGTCTGACTGTTAATGTGTTAAAATGCGGTAATGTAATCATATTCATGTTGTCATTCAAAGGCATGTAAAAATTTAAATGATTATTAATTTTGTTCACAGGTGTGTGGTATTGCATTATAAGTCAAGATATCATAGCAATGACACCAAACCTGCATGCAGGGACAAGAATATTGTGCAAAGTGTCATTCCCTGCCTAAGCAGAGGTGTTCTTCTGTAAAATGTTTCTCTATTAACTTACAAAACTAAAATAAACAAAAATTAATTGAAATTAAAACCACAACATAAACAATACATATTTCAATAGAATTTTGTTAATTTGGCACAGTTGGGGTTTAGTTCTATATTATTCCAAGCTGACCATATTATATATAATTATACATCTAAGATATAGATGTTGTTTGAAACAATTTGTTATTAAGAGTATAAGCAAACTACATATTGGATGTCATTCTTATAAATTATGGTTCCTTTATTTCTTCTTTTTGCTAGTATTCAAAGACCTTATCACCGTGGAGATCAACAACAATAGCAAAGTAGTTGTCATAGCAGCCAGCAAGTCTCATGATTCATTGCACCCTTCATTACTGACATCAAGAGGCTGTCACATCTTTCAGTGTTGTGTGGAGCTCCACCCACCCGATAATGATCAAAGAAAACAGATCTTGTATGCAATGATAAGGAAGAGGTTTCCCTTGCAGGACCCTGAGGGGTTGGAACTTAGGTAAGTTGGATGGAATGATTCTGGTACATTAGTTTCATTAAGCATCCTTGAAAATTTTGAAAGCTCCTGAAAGCATTTTCCTAGGGTTAACGATTTTTAATTAGAATTCTAATAGTATACTTATGCAAATGCTGCAATCTGATTGTATACTGTCTGCCATTCGTGTACATTGGCTGGAAGTTGTCTACATTGTGGTGACCTTTTCTTGTTTCTCCAAAGTTTCAAAGAATGGTTTGAAAATATTAATAGATTAGTTAAATATTCCCAAGAAGAGTAACAGAAGGAGATTCATGATCACTATTGCATGACTTTGAAACATAGCAACAACAAGAACTGAAACTGAAGCTGGCTGGCTCTATCCATTTCTATAAGGTGTAAGTTGATTTGGCCTTCAGCCTCATCAGCTATCACCTCATAGAAATGTCAAGCTTATAATCTAATTGTTTAAAATATCTTAAAATTGCTGTGTATTGGAATATTGATAAAAAGTTATCTTGACACTGTTTGCAGTTTATTGGCAAAGAAAACAGAGGGATTCTTACCAAAAGATCTACAGTCACTGCTTGGCCGTGCTTCTCACAGGGCAGCAGTTAGAAAGATGAAAAAGTTAACAGGTAATGAATAAGACAAATGCAAATTTGAAAGTCTCTCTCTAAAATATTACAGCTGTTTACCAGGTTTTAGTGTGAAATGTGATCGAAAACAGATGGATAATCTGAAACTAAAATTGTTGGCTAAATCAAAAAGCAAGATAAGTCAGGTGGACAGTCAGGTGTCTGAATCAATTAGATCTGGTTGATTTATAAAGAATGACTCAACCAGTGTCAAACACTTGAGAAGACTCTCCTTCAGACCTAGATCTTTCAATTAAAGACTTCAATTAGAGTTTTATTCTGATTTCAGTCTGTGTGGATAAGTGATTATTAGTTAGTGCATTGGTTCCTAGATTAAGAGGTCTGATTTAAGCCCTAGCCTGCAATGCAGGTGTATTTTGGTGAGCAAGCGAGTGCCATCTTGGATTCATGGTGGTGAAACTACTCAATTGTGAGCTAACACTGCTAATTTGTGAACACATGGAAAACGCCTGCACTGCAGGCTGGTTTAAACCCTGACCGGGAAACTAAATGTTTCAAGATGCGCTGTTCCTGACCCACTAACCTTAAGAAAAAACTCCTTGATTTATTTCAATTGACAGACGAAGATATCCATTTTGCGATTACCACAGAGGATTTCAAGGTGGCTCTTGAAGGATTTACTCCAGCAGCATTGAGAGGAGTGTGTTTGCACACTGCAGGAGAGTTAGGCTGGTCTGATGTTGGTGGACTTGCCGCAGTTAAGGGAGCCCTCATGGAGACTCTTCTGTGGCCAGCAAAGGTTTGCTTGACAACTTGACTGAAGAATTGTTGAACAGAACTCTAGATGTGATTGTATGTCAGCTTGCGGGAGGTGTCCACAAGTGAAGCCTTGGAGCCAACTGGCTCATAGCTGCTGGAGCTTATCCCGGTTTCTGTAGCATGAAGCGGCTAGGAGTATTTCTACTCCCCCTGGATGGGATGCTAGTCCATCACAGGTCACTCCCCTGCAATTTGTTAGGTTTCCCCAACAATTCACCTTTACCCATTTAAACTCCTGGGTGGAGAGAGACACTGTGAGAGTTAATTGTCTTGCCCAAGAACACAACACAGTGTCCCCGGGCTCGAACCTGGACCGTTTGATCTGGGGACAAGTGCACTAACCATGAGGCCACCATGCTTCCATAATTCCGATGTGGTCGCTACAAAAAATGTTCTATCACTGATCCCATTTTGTCTTCAACCAAAGAATCACTCTAACATTAAAATGATACTCAATTCCAAACTCAACACTGAAAGTTTGATTGGATCAATGATGACCAGCTTGACCTGTCAGACAGGTGAAAATTTGAACATTTGCTAAATTGAAAAAAAAAATACAAGCTGCATATTTTTCTAGTCTCTTGTTTTTTAACTTCACCAAAACACTAAAATAGTTAATAACCTATTTGTTGGGGTACACTGACCAAAGAAAGTGGGATAAAAATCTCTGCATGACTTTTGAAAAATTATCAAGCAAATTTTGGACATGTTAAATTCCCCGTAAATTATCCTGTAACTGAATGCATGCCTTAAGCGAAATCAGAGAACAATCAAATAAAAATTTTATTTGAGTCATTTTGAATAATCAAAATTTTAAAACAATCAAGGAATTGAAATTTCCATCAGTTAATGACTTAATGAACTCTTGAGCCTTTCTGACTGTGATACAGACTTTGTACTGGAAAAAAATTCTGTCCACTTTCTGACAAGTTACATGTGACATCATCATCATCATCATCATCATCCGTCATTGTTGCATCATGGAGCACTTAGCGCCTACATGACATGCAGAATAAATCAGACCAGAGTGCAGAGGGACTGTGATCAAAGTCTAATTTCTCATTACGAGCAGACATATCAAGGACAAAGAAAATTATAATTTAGCATATATTCTCTTGATGCACCATCAAATTCTCTAAACTAAAATGAAAAGGAGCACAGAGCTATCAGAAATGAAAATTTGTACTTTTAACTTTGTATTAAACGAGTTAATCAAATTCCTGTTTCTCAGTATTCTTGGCTGTTCAGTAAATGTCCCCTGCGCATGAGGTCTGGCCTTCTTCTTTATGGACCTCCAGGTACCGGCAAGACACTGTTGGCTGGTGTGGTTGCTAAGGAATGTGGGCTCAATTTTATCAGTATCAAAGGTCCTGAGTTACTAAGCAAGTACATTGGAGCCAGTGAGCAGGCTGTCAGAGACATGTTCACAAGGTAACTAAGTGCTTCTTGTACAGTTGTCACAAAATAAATAATACAACCACAGCATTTAAGTTAATATTATTAGTAAACACTTTGAAAAAGTCAACTGTTAAAGGGGCGATTTGTGATCAGCTTTTTCAGCATGCTCAGAAACAAAAACTTGTTAGTAGTTCACAAATGACAAGAACCCATTAGAAAGAGAGGATGATGTAAGAACTTGTTACCTGGCAGAGAATTATTTGCTTCTAAACTGGATGTACTTTCTTACACCCATCCTAAATAACAGAGAAGTGTAGATTTGGCCTAAATAACAGAGAAGTGTAGATTTGGTTAGATTTCTTTACAAATATTTGGAAAAATCTTGTTGCAAATTCAATAATACCACCCAAGAGTCAGTTGGGCAGAACACAAGTTTGTATTTGCTGTTGCAAGCAACAGCAAGCATTAAAACTCTTCTAAGCTTTCATCAATTGACTCATTCTTGCCTAAGTTAACTGTTTTGTTCTATTCAGGGCCCAGAGTGCCAAGCCTTGTATTCTCTTCTTTGATGAGTTTGACTCACTTGCTCCTCGCCGTGGACATGACAGCACAGGGGTGACAGACAGAGTGGTTAATCAGCTTCTTACTCAACTGGATGGAGTAGAGGGGCTGGATGGAGTTTACATTCTGGCTGCCACCAGCCGTCCAGATTTGATTGACCCTGCCCTTCTCAGGCCAGGAAGACTGGACAAGTGTTTGTATTGTGGCATACCAGATAAGGTAAGCATAATGATCATTAAACATGTATTTCTGGTGTAGTAGGTGTGGTGGCTTAATAGTTGGTGAGCAGGACTCCAGATGGAGTATCCTGGGTTTGAACTCTAGCCAATGTGATTTAGTTGTATTCTTGAGCAATATATGTTACTCTCACAGTGTCTCTCTCCACCCACAAGTAAAAGTGTACTAGGGAGTTGTTGGGGCAGCCTGACAGAATGCAAGGCTAGGTAAAGGTAAAGTCTACGTACAAGCCAAGTGGCCCATCAGGTGGGAGCTTATCCCAGTTTCTGTGGCATGAAGCAACTAGGAGTATTTCTACTCCCCCCCCCCCCCCCCCCCTGTATTAGGATGCTAGTCCATTGAAGAATTACCCCCAGCATCAAATTTGTTGGTGCTCATTTACTCACCTGGGTGGAGAGAGGCACTGTTAGAGTAAAGTATCTTGCCCAAGAACACAATGCAATGCCCCCAATCTGGAGACGAGCACACTAACCATGAGGACACAATGCCTCTACACAGAATGCTAGGGAGTTATCCACAATGGATTAGCATCCTATCCAGTGAGGAGTGTCAATACTCCTTCCCACTTCATGTGACAGCATTCAGAGTTAAGCACCCAGAGCTGTGAGCCAGTTGGGCTTAAGAAGCTGTTCCTTTTTATTATTTGACATGCTGTCAGCAAGGACTGACCTTAAAAACCCTGTGTCTTCTTTCAAGACTAATTTTCAATTGGTAACCCTGTTGTTCTACAGATAAATATCACAACTGAACCAATCCATAATGAAACTAAATTTACATTGTATTTGACTAGGGGATTGTTGCATGGTCACTTGTTATTTGGCCTGATTGACTGATTGATTTTTTGTTGATCTTTAAAATGTTTTTTATCAAATTACTCGACAATTACAATTAATTTAGAATGCGCTGTTCCAGGAAATATCCATAGATACCCAAGGAAGGCCACTGAAATTCTGCAGAGGAGGGTGATTTCAAAGGCTGAAATTTTTGAAGGAAGTATGGAGCCAAACTGGAATTTTCAGAGGGGAGGAGAGGGCAGAAAGAGGGGGTCAAACCAGAACAGCTTTTGAGAGATTTTGTGGAACCATCATTTTCTGACTGGACAAAAAACATAAATGTGAAACATTTTGAAATTGCTGTCTTTCAGTCAGAGAGACTAGATATCCTACAAGCCATGTCCAGATCCCTTCTCTTGGAACAGGACACCAGCCTACCTGCTATCTCTGACATGTGTGAACATTTCACTGGAGCAGACTTCAAAGCTCTTCTTTACAATGCTCAGTTGGCAGCCATCCACAGGAACACCAGTAGCAATGGACTTTACAAGGGTGTTTTCAGTAACACAGAAAAAGCAAGCAAAGGTGAAAAAATTGCAAAAGACCCACCAACTGGTGTAGTTTCAGATGAAGCAAAAGCGAACATTATTTACGTTCGTAGTTTGGTTGAAGATATTACAGATGTCTCTGGAGAGGAGTTGTCAAAGATACATTCGGAGGTAGGATCAGATTCATGCAGGAATAATGAAAGAGAATTATAGTTAAAGGACCCAAAGGAATTGTGGAATAACTAGTATATTATATGAATACACAAGAATTTTAAGAAACTGAAGAGAAATTCATAGAAAAGCACAAGGCAATCTGAGTGCTTGAGGTAGTTCATTTCTTTCTCTTTGACACCCAGCATTCATTCACTCTCAAACCCTTGAATCCAGTCAAAAATAGCTTATTATTCCTCAAAAGCCAAGCCAATTAAATTGGTCTAACCTTGTTTTTACACTGTTAGTTACTGTCAGTAGCTCATGTTTATCTGCATGCCAGCAAGTCATGCAATCTTTGCAAGCTTT
The DNA here is from genome assembly GCF_042242905.1 of Orbicella faveolata. Classification (NCBI taxonomy): domain Eukaryota; kingdom Metazoa; phylum Cnidaria; class Anthozoa; order Scleractinia; family Merulinidae; genus Orbicella; species Orbicella faveolata. Next base: position 25,930,323 of record NW_028301553.1, read on the forward strand.
GGGTCATTTGCAATGTAATGCACTCCAGTTGGCCTGAATAGCTTTCCATGCTTCCAGTTGGGGTCGGATTCACTCTGGTTAGCCTGATTAGCACTTCAGTTTCCTAGAGAATGCTAAGTTTTTCATGCACAATAAGAGTGTTTGCTATACATGTATATTTGTTACATAAATAAATATCTTCATGAGCTTCTCCCCCAGTGAGGCTTTTCAGGGTCAACATAACATTGCCTACTGACTTGAATGGTTCACACACTGGCTCCTTGGTTTCCACTGTGTCACTGCTTATTAAACCTTCTAAATTTCAAATCTTAAGACTGAAAGCCTTTGATTTCTTTTCAGGTTTCAGTTATCCATGACAATCTTCAGCACAGTAAGAATAATGGAAAGGTAATGATCCTGTATCATAATGTTTTTAGCAGATTCTTGAAAAAGGGGCTAAGATTATAACATGGTATTTGTGAAAGACTGCATTCAAAAAAATGGCTCACTTCCTTGCTGTACTGAAGTATGTAATGTAATAAAGGGCTGGAAAAGTTTCCTGCAAGCCAGACATTCTTAAAGCCATTCAAAAGAAATTGAGGTCTTTAATGGAGGCATCAATGAAAATGACATGGCAAGACCTACAAAATTTGGTCAAAATTCTGGAGCATATCTTTGAAGGACAATTTGCCCTCTGTTATATTTTCTTGTATATTCGACATCCAGTTCATCTTTATCCTACCCTGGATGCTGCGATTGTGAGTGGCAAAGCCAAAACAAACCCTCTGGCTCCCAGGATATCTTCATCCATATCAGACTTTTAAGTCACTATTTTAACTCTTAAAAGAGTTGTAGGAAACAAAGTTGATTTCATTTTCCTACTATTAGGAAAAATCTCTTCATCTTAGGAATTGCAGGCTTAAAATTAGGACTGTGCTTGGTTTTAGGTATCAAAGACAGACTTAGCTAATGATCAACTAGCTGGTGGAATACAAATTAGCCAATCAGATTTGCTGCAGGCTGCATCATCTATGGGTCCCTCTGTATCAGACAGCGAGAGGCACAGATACCAAGAAATGTATGTAATTCTCTTTGAAACATACCTGGTATTCACCATTATGCTTTTCACGCATCTGTTACTGTTTTGGTTTACACGATAGCGAGGTTTCTATTGTTTCCCAGTGCTGCACACCATGCAATGCCTCCTGGCCAAAACTGGGTCTTTAGACAGTCAAATAAATAAGGAGTGCGCCAACAGTCATAGTTTAAACTGCCACAACACTTTCATGTGTTATTGTTACTGGCTGTTATTTCCATTCCAGATGTTCTATAACTTTACATGTTGCATTGTCTGGATAGTCAGTTTGGAACTAGTTATGGCACACAGGGAGTGGGGTGATGGTTACATTGCACATGATTGTAGTACATTTAACTGCCGTAGGGGTATTTCTAGGTGGTATAACATTTGTTTTCAATTCTGCTCTAAATTTTGTTATTTCTTTGCTGTAAATTTTCTGCATGTTTTGGGGTGAATTTTTTGCATACATTGCACAGTTGTTTAAAGGTATCTTGGTATACCACTGCCCAAAAATTTGCCAAATGGAGATGTGCCCTTACAGAATAATTTAAAACTTTCTGTAGCTTGTTGGACAAGCACTATAATATTTATTGTTAACTTGTAGCAGAAGCATATAACTTCAAACAGGGGTGATAAGCTTCTGCTTGTAGTCAAAGTGATCTCAGGGCTATACATGTGGGCTGTGGCCCAAAAAACACAATTCAGTAAGAACATTTATTTTTCAGATATGACACATTCATGAAATCAAGAGGAGGGGACTTCAGCCACAACACACCCGGACAAGGAAAAGCAACTTTAGCATGAATAATCTTAAAGCTCATTTGCAGGGGTTTCATTATGGGCTGGACACTGACCAAATTGACTGGCTGGGAGATTTTGTCCTCCTGGTTTGACCATGTAGCATTTTCCTTATAGAGAATTTCAGTTCAAAAAGCTTTGCCTGTCAGTGAAAATCAATTGCCCTCCTGCTAAAACTACTGTTCTCAAAATCATTAATAATTGATCAAGTTCAAACAAGGGAAATCATGACTGTTAACACCTATCTGACTTAGTTAGCATAGATTTTTACGATTTTATTTCTCCATTTTCTCCTTAATTTAAGGTTTGATTGAGAAGATATATCAAACACTCAAGACAGTGGCCACATTTTCAAACACCTCAAAGTTCGTCAAAAACACTCCACTGCTCATCGTATTTTCAACTCTCTTCTCTGTGTTTTGAAAATTATGTGGTCAAACACGGTCTTTCGTGTTTGATATATTACCTGAAACCCCTGCATTTTTGTTATTGCAACAATCTGAATTGCTCATACATGTAAATTATTTAGAGTAATCAAGTGAACAGTTTAGAGAGAGAAGTCTGTCTAAAAAGTATCTTAAGACCTCTATTGCATTTCAAAGGCTCAGATATGTCGTGGTATTTCCTTCTCATATGGTATTTGTTTTATAATATTCTTTTTATCTCCATATTTAATTCCTTGCCAGTATTATTTTTTGTCTATTTTTCTATTCCTTCAGTTTAAAAACAGTGCAAAATAAATAGAAGTGGCAGTTCTAACTATGTATATTTATCAACTTTTAGTTGACTAAATTAAAATACCTGCTGTGGCTAGTTTTTAAAGCTGATAGTTTGAGTATGTGTTGGGAAAATCACGTTGCTCTCCCTGACAAAGGGTTAATGCTAGAAACATCAGCTTCAGAAACTCCCTATGGCAGATAATTTACCTTTATCGACTTCAAGTTGATAATACAGTTCAACCACTATTAAATGGCCACCCTCAGGGAAATGGATAGTGGCTGCTTAAAAGCAGTGAAAACAATAGAAAAGCCCTCTTCGGGAATTTGATTACTGGCTGCATACTAGGGGTGGCTGCTTACTAGGGGTTGGACTGTAGTAGCTAAGTGTTTCAGTCTCAAGTGCTTCATTTGCCTTATGATGCAGCTCAACAGTTTGTTTAGAAACTAACACCTTTGCTGCTTGATGACGTGAGGGGAAAAAGCGTATCCCTTAATATTTGTCTTGTACATGGTCAATCTTAATGTTTTATTTTGAATCACTAGAAATAAACTTTTTACAATATTTGAAACAACAGCTGACTCCATGTTTGACTTTTTCCTGTGACATCTTTCTTAGTGTCTCACTTTACAAAAATATGTACCATAAATAATAATCAGCTGAGTATTCATCACAATGAAATAATTACTTTCCCTGATTTCTTTTATCTTTCCCTATATCAAAGCTCTTTACACAAGGTCTTAGATATGCTAAGCCTACGTTATTCTGATTGGTCTTGCTTGATTTTCTTGCTCTTCTTTTCCTTTTCCTCTTGCCACTGGGGTTGGTTACAGTAGTGTCAACTCCAACTTGTGTACTTTCATTACCTTGTGAACTTAGAGTGCTATTGTCATTAGCTTGTACCTTTGTTACATCATCATCACATGTACCAGGTATGTTTGCAGCAGAATGACTGTTCATTCCCGTTTTTTTTACAGCAGAATTACTAGTTCCTCCTAAACTCAGAGTAGAATTGTTTGTGTCTGAGAAATGAACGGCAGAATCACCAGCACATTGTAAATTGACAGTGTCAGTTTCAACAACCATGGAATCCCCTTCCATTCTCTTCTTTTTCTGATGCATATCCTGGATATGTGGCAGTTGTTCATCAGAATCATCATCTGCTACACCAGTGCCCTGATTTGCGGTGGTAGGAGTATCTCCTTCTTTTCTAGAGTGCAACCAAGGAACATACAGTGGTTCTGCTATCTTTGTGATAAATTCAACCAAGTCGTCAAACACTGTAGGAGTATCTGTGTTCTGAAATGACAGTTGAAATGTCACACGGGTACCTTGGACTTGATCTGATTTTCATTATTACCTGACAACAGAAAATGTTTCAAAAAGAAAAAGATCTGCTCATCGCTAATCTACCTTGAATGCAAATGTTGAAACCTTGTGGACTCCAAGCAATGGTGGAAAAGTTGACTCATTCATTCCAGTAATAGCACATGCTGGTACCTTCCGTGTGGCACATAACAATAGAAGATGCTCTAGCAGAGCAGCTGGCTGGATAGATCTATCAACCTAAAATACAACAAAAATAACACATGATTTCATAGATTGTTATAAGCTTGTAAGCATAAATTTTCTATGTTCAAATAGTCAGCAAGGTGTGTCAAAGGTGACTACAGTGGAACCCTGTTAAAACGACCACCTTCGGACCATGAAAAACCGGTTGCATTAATGGGGTGGTCGTATTAAAGGGGTTCTTTAAATAAGAAAATGACTGACTGAGCTTTTTTTTGGGTAAGAATAGAGTGGCCGTAATAAAGAGGTGGTCGTATTAACGGGGTGGTAAGGTGGGGTTCCACTGTATTGCTGGTAGAAAATCCATATAGGAAATCAAATTATTGTTAAATGACTGACGTTGTCAGTGGAAATTTTTTTCGGCCAGTGAAAATGACTGTCTGGCCATTGAGTACATCCTAGTAACAGGTTGTCTGAAGGTTAAGTTGGAAAAATGATTTTCTCTGGACCCTGCTTGAAACCCTTCAACTCAAAGTATTTGGGTCGGTCCTTGGAGTTCAGGACTGGCATTCAGCAGAAGTTCAATAAAATCTTTACACATACCAGCACCAACTTGACGGTTCCTCTTTCCAAAGCTTTTGTAACTTCATTGATCCCCATCACAAGACTGGACCTCTGCTTTTGTTTCTCTACTCTCTCTTTTTCATGCTCCTTTTTTTTCCTTGTTCTTGTACATAGAAGCTCAAAGTGAAAGGGACCAAGTGTTCTGTGGAACACAAGCATTTTCTTACCTAGATAGCACAGTTTTTCAATTAATGGCGAGGGGTGTTCATTCAATTCCCAACATTGTAGACATGGTGACCAGGTGTTAATTGAACCTGGCAGTTTTTTAGGGTCCAGGAATTCGCTCAACAAGGGATAGCCTCGTTGTCACAAATAGGTTAGAAATTAAAGCTAAGTTATTGCTAAACAAAACATTGACAAAAAAAGAATTACATGTTACTGTTTGTGTCAAGATGGAACCTTGACTGCCCTATTGAGTTGTAATACTGGTTGGTCTACTTTTAAGACTTTGGAGTGAGTAAAATAAAATGAATCAGTATACTATGGTCCTTGTAATTGTATTAAAATCACCATCTACATTCCACAAACTGATGTGATCAGTTACAAAGGGTAAGATCAAGAGAATATTAGACATCACTAAACATGTGAAATCTCAACAAAATTATTTTACAGTAAAATCCTAACTTAAAACTATCTGATTAGTAACCACACATACTGTACAAATTAAAATATACCATCACACAATTTTAACACTTGCAATGAAGATTTAGGCAGGTATCTCACTTTTTAATCTTGTCAACAATCTTTTTGTTGCCTCCAATCTGCAGAAGAGGCCTGTAGTACAAAGATAAATCTTGTCAAGAGGGCAGAAGCCTTTCACTGGTAAAAACTGACTGAAATTCTTGCCCCTAGATTGTTTTGGTCAGCAACAAAAATTAACAACCACTGACTGATTTGAATGAAAGTCATTTAATCCGTAAGTGGATAAGCCCAACCAGAAATAATTTCACAATTAAAGAACAAGAAATAGACAGTGTTTTCGACTTCGGGTTGGGGGCTAAACAACCAGATACCATTGATTCCAATATTTATCAAAGGGTATCCAGTCACTTCTCTCCATGGTTAGATCACTTCAAGCTGCTCAAAGTCAGTTTGCTCCAACATGCATATAGATTATTCCTTGTTTTTTCATCCACTGCCAAGCCAAAATTGGTTACTTGTGTGGAGTGATCTCACTTTCGTTAAAGCGAACTGACAAGGAGCGATCTAACCCACTGTCTAACCATGGAGCAAAATGACCGTAATTATGTCAAAGAATGCAGTTCATACACTTCTGGTTAGACTTGATTGGCTGACAATCAAAAATGAGAATTTTTTGTCTCTGTACCACTCCACCTATCTGATTTATGATTTGAAATAAAGGTCCGCACAAACAAAGGGATTAGCCATACAACTAGTGCCCTGAAGAGTTTACACGAGGGGACCAGTCACAGGGACTTGTCCTACAAGCAGGTCACACCAAGCGTTTTGAGGAACAAGTTGCAGGGACTTGTCCCAAATTTAAGTCCCTGCAACTACATTTTGGGACAAAAATGGCTAGTTCACACGATGGGACTTGTCCCCGCAACTTGTCGCAGGGACTACTCCTCGTGTGTGCCGTCCTTAAAAGCTAGCCCACACTAAAAGTGAGCTTTTAAGGAAGAAAAATTATTATGAACACTGTTTCTCTCGATTAAAAAGGTGTTCTGATCTTAAGGGACTGCTGTCAGCATAAAGTTGGTTTCCTAATCTTTCTAACAATTTGAATAATCTTATTGAAACTATAAATCTTTTTTTGGAGATCATTAATCTAGTAGTAGATATAATCTTCTAATTTGCTTTCAGCTGACTTTGCGCGTGCACATCGAATTTAAGCTATCTGTGTTATATTTCGTTGAAATTGTGAGCAGCAAAAGAAAACTGAGGAGTGATACACTCAGAGAACTACTGGAAAACCTTACCATTGCAGATAGTAGGGCGTCGAAAGCATATGCTTTGTAGAACTTTGAGGAAAACTCCTCTTACGAATGCCATCTTTCTTTACTACTGACGCCGCCGCCATTACGCTTTTCAAATGTTGTGTTTCGCCCCAGACCTCTCTCCTCATCCTGCCTCGGTGCTGGGATATGGGACTCCTGGGGGCCCTCCTGGGGCTGAAAGAGTTGACCAATCAAAAAGTAGTGCGGTAGCTGATCTAGAGATTCCGGAGTGATACCTGAAAAGACCTATGGGCTAAACTTATAAACACGATGAGTGACTGTTTCTTCTTCGACCAGCTTCCACTCTGTCCATTTTGATATCTCATGCCCTCACCAAGACTTTAACGCGACTTACTTATGGCGTTCTTTGACAGAAAAAATCTAATCAATCAGAAATATTTTACAGCAAGAGATTATAATCTCTTGTTTACAGTTTAGGGTTGGAAATCGTGCTTTGCGAAAGGTGAGCTGTTGCTTTTTTACATCATCTTGAAACTGACAAGTCCTTTTATTTTTCAAACTCCTTTTTTCCCCACCTAAAAGTGCAACACCAAGGTGACACAAAAAATAAAGCATTCGCTGCAAATTCCAGCGTGTTGGGGGAAACGCACGCTTTTTCATCGACCAATAGAATCATCAATAGACCGTTATATTAAAAAAGTGAGAACGCCACACCACGTTGTTTGTCTTTGACAGTGAGTGAGAGAGAAGAAGAAGATGGGTCGTGTTTCGGGTTTTGCCCTTCTCGTTGTTTTTCTTTTCTTGGTAGAGAATGAACGAAGCTCTGGTTTACCCACCAAAATTCAATCAAACGGTGAGTAATGTTAGTGTTTTGTGTATTACCCATAAATAAGAGAAAGGATTCGGCTGATGATTCATGCAAGTTGCAAAGTCTTTCAGTTGTAATGCGGAGACTGAACTTGGTATAACTTGTAAAACCATTGTGGTCTGTTACAAAAAGAATTTTACCCGGTGCGGCTCGTAGAAAATGTCTTATTTCAACAACAGCTGCGGCCGGCTAAAAAATTTCAATCACACTGAACATGTTGTGAGTTAATAAAATTATGTACCCTACCGCTAGAACGGCAAAAATTCATTTTGGCATTCTCCAATTTTGCTTTGACAATACTCCACACGTGGGCTTTATTTGAACTCTTCGTTTTTCAACAACGGGACTTGTGTTGAAAACTAATTCCCATATAACACTATGAAATTTTTCAAGCTCCACGTGGCAAAGGCGTAATCATTAACTTGCAACACGCGGAAGATTTTTCCCGGACAGAAAGAATTTTTGTGCAACTTTAGTTTAACGTACAGACTGTAATTATCAAAAAAAAAAAAAAAAAGTTTCTCATACACTGCTTAATTTCACTGATACGATATTAAGATATGTAATCACTTGAACATCTTGAATGCATACAGAACATCTGACAAAGACTTGTTAAGACTTCCAAGGACCTTCAACTGTCCTTCATTAGCGCCTCTGCTAGGAAAAGTTCCTTAGAAAAAGTATCGCGACGCCTTAATACCTTCGCACATGAGGCTTATGCTTGTTCTTATGCGCGAGTGAAAACCAATTAAGCCGTCGTTAGCTAGTTGGGGAAAGTCGCGATCTTAAGAGAAAAATACCGAAGCCAAGTCAGGGTTGCTGTTGCCGAAAACTTGAAAAAAAATTCGACTTAAGAGACGTGATGACAAAAGAGAAGGATTGAAAGTTGTACAAAACTTTAGGATAGTTGTCTTGAGAGTTGAGAGTTTTATTTGCGTTTACAGCTGTATTTCATATAGAAGTTCATAGTGTCTATTGTTGGCCAATCATTTTCCAGTAACCACCAGTCCTTAACGTTCTCAAGCAATGAGGGGAGCATCATAAACATTTTACTTTGTAATTACTCTACTCTAAGAATAACACTAAAACATTCTCCTCTGTCAAGATCATCATTTCGAGGAGGAGGAGGAGAGAGGATTGAACCAGGAAAAAAGAGAGCACATCCGTCAGATTTTGTTGCTTGCTGCGAAGGAGATCAGAGACGAAGACATCATCCAAGTCCTGAAGAAATCGCTGATCCTGCGATTGAAGATTTGTTTCTCGTCACCTCTTCCCAGTCTACCGCCCCAACACGATCTTAGAATATTCCATACAGGAGGCGAGACACACGACCTTGGTAAGTGAATGAATCGAACTGTATTTCAAACGAATTTTTTTAATTTTTGAACATACGAATAGGCCATTTCCGAGTTGCCTCTTGCCTCTGTTTCAAAACGAGTCCGCGTGCAAAAATCTTTCGTATGAAAATGAGTTTGAGTCTGATGTCTTAAAAAGACTCCTTTTGATAACAGAGTCTGACTGGGTTCAGAGTACCCTGACTTAAATAAATAAAGGTGTATGTAGTAAAAATCTTTGATTCTAAACATTTTAATTCTGAGAAGGCTTCTTTAGAAGTCCCCTTCACATGAGATCGAAGATTGCAACGGAGGAAGAAAAACAATGTAGAAAAGATAAAAGAAAATGACAATTAATAATAAAGCACATTCCAGCGACTAAAAAGCAGTTTGGTTGACGGCTCACAGCATAACAGAAAAGGCAAATTTCTTTATTAGTCTCAGTGTACATGAACTTCGTATTGAAAGGTCTGTCGTTGGAAACCTTCAAAAGGATTACTTGTCAGGGACATCACTTGAAGCAGGAAAGCGAAGAAGATTAAGAACTAGCTCTTAATTTTCCAAGAAGATTAAAAGTGTCAATAGAGGCCGCGCATCCTTGGGCCACTGACCTTTGCATAGTATTCGAGGTAATATAGTTTTTGGTTTACTTTTTTAGAGGAAGCGAGGGACGAAGGACTTTCCCCGGATCAAAAGCACAGTCTGCGCAAGATTCTACAGGAAGCTTTGGAACATATCGATGAAGAAGAGGTCTTGGATTTCCTCAAATCCTCCTTCTATTTTAGACTGCTGTTTTGTTTATATAATCCTACAGAGGGTCCCTACCCTGAACCAGGTCCATCTTCGGGTGGACATGAGAACAAGCCGACCCCGAATCAAAGACCAGATGGCAATGTGAGATCACCCACCAACGGATCTGATACAAATCAGCCAAACTTAGTCGGCCCCAACCCAAGTCCAGCAGAACCATTAAACAAAACTAAAACCACACCGATAGCCGGCAGAAATGTCCCTAACGAGGACAAAGGAAATACCGAAAATGACATGCCCGATCTTCCTGAAGTAGCGCTTAAAAATGCCATCGCTTCAATTTCGGGTTGGAATGAGATTCGTGATCCAGATGTTGACGATCTCCCCCTCGATGAAGAGACCGAGGTGAATCGTGACAGCTCTCAGTTCTTGGTTAATGGGCACGATCCCTCAGTACAGACAGCCGAACTTGAAGGATTAAAAATGCGCGGTGGCCTTGAGAAAACGAGCTTAGCGGAGTCGCGCGACATGATGGAACTATTACAGTCCCTCCCCAACGGCAAAGAATCGACCACGATGGAGGAGTCCGACGAAGGCAATGACGGAGCAGTCGGTGATACTTTGGATGGAGTCGGAAAAGCGGTTTTACGAGCAGAAGAGGGTCTGACGGCGAATAGTGACGAAGGCGAGTTTCAAAGCGTGATAAGGATCGACTATGACGCCCTTGCAGATGAAGAGGAGGAGACTGGGCCCGGCGGAGTGGACCCCAGTCTGATTGAGCCAAATGAACAGCTCTCGTTATAAATCTTGCAACATTGCTGAACGTTGAAGTTTTTACATAAGGTGGACAGACGTTGATTTAAGTAATTGCTTCAGAAAAGTATGAATTTATTATATCCTACGTGTTCGAGAGAAATTTAATAAGCTTGATTAAAATCACTTAAATGCAAAGTCTTGATGTGTTAACTTGTTAATTTATTCGCCTAGTTCTAATTTTTCGCGCCGAGCTTTCGTCAGTGCTCTAGCAGAGCAGCTGGCTGGATAGATCTATCAACCTAAAATACAACAAAAATAACACATGATTTCATAGATTGATATAAGCTTGTAAGCATAAATTTTCTATGTTCAAATAGTCAGCAAGGTGTGTCAAAGGTGACTACAGTGGAACCCTGTTAAAACGACCACCTTCGGACCATGAAAAACTGGTCGTATTAACGGGGTGGTCGTATTAAAGGGGTTCTTTAAATAAGAAAATGACTGACTGAGCTTTTTTTTGGGCAAGAATAAAGTGGCCGTAATAAAGAGGTGGTCGTATTAACGGGGTGGTAAGGTGGGGTTCCACTGTATTGCTGGTAGAAAATCCATATAGGAAATCAAATTATTGTTAAATGACTGACGTTGTCAGTGGAAATTTTTTTCGGCCAGTGAAAATGACTGTCTGGCCATTGAGTACATCCTAGTAACAGGTTGTCTGAAGGTTAAGTTGGAAAAATGATTTTCTCTGGACCCTGCTTGAAACCCTTCAACTCAAAGTATTTGGGTCAGTCCTAGGAGTTCAGGACTGGCATTCAGCAGAAGTTCAATAAAATCTTTACACATACCAGCACCAACTTGACGGTTCCTCTTTCCAAAGCTTTTGTAACTTCATTGATCCCCATCACAAGACTGGACCTCTGCTTTTGTTTCTCTACTCTCTCTTTTTCATGCTCCTTTTTTTTCCTTGTTCTTGTACATAGAAGCTCAAAGTGAAAGGGACCAAGTGTTCTGTGGAACACAAGCATTTTCTTACCTAGATAGCACAGTTTTTCAATTAATGGCGAGGGGTGTTCATTCAATTCCCAACATTGTAGACATGGTGACCAGGTGTTAATTGAACCTGGCAGTTTTTTAGGGTCCAGGAATTCGCTCAACAAGGGATAGCCTCATTGTCACAAATAGGTTAGAAATTAAAGCTAAGTTATTGCTAAACAAAACATTGACAAAAAAAGAATTACATGTTACTGTTTGTGTCAAGATGGAACCTTGACTGCCCTATTGAGTTGTAATACTGGTTGGTCTACTTTTAAGACTTTGGAGTGAGTAAAATAAAATGAATCAGTATACTATGGTCCTTGTAATTGTATTAAAATCACCATCTACATTCCACAAACTGATGTGATCAGTTACAAAGAGTAAGATCAAGAGAATATTAGACATCACTAAACATGTGAAATCTCAACAAAATTATTTTACAGTAAAATCCTAACTTAAAACTATCTGATTAGTAACCACACATACTGTACAAATTAAAATATACCATCACACAATTTTAACACTTGCAATGAAGATTTAGGCAGGTATCTCACTTTTTAATCTTGTCAACAATCTTTTTGTTGCCTCCAATCTGCAGAAGAGGCCTGTAGTACAAAGATAAATCTTGTCAAGAGGGCAGAAGCCTTTCACTGGTAAAAACTGACTGAAATTCTTGCCCCTAGATTGTTTTGGTCAGCAACAAAAATTAACAACCACTGACTGATTTGAATGAAAGTCATTTAATCCGTAAGTGGATAAGCCCAACCAGAAATAATTTCACAATTAAAGAACAAGAAATAGACAGTGTTTTCGACTTCGGGTTGGGGGCTAAACAACCAGATACCATTGATTCCAATATTTATCAAAGGGTATCCAGTCACTTCTCTCCATGGTTAGATCACTTCAAGCTGCTCAAAGTCAGTTTGCTCCAACATGCATATAGATTATTCCTTGTTTTTTCATCCACTGCCAAGCCAAAATTGGTTACTTGTGTGGAGCGATCTCACTTTTGTTAAAGCGAACTGACAAGGAGCAATCTAACCCACTGTCTAACCATGGAGCAAAATGACCGTAATTATGTCAAAGAATGCAGTTCATACACTTCTGGTTAGACTTGATTGGCTGACAATCAAAAATGAGAATTTTTTGTCTCTGTACCACTCCACCTATCTGATTTATGATTTGACATAAAGGTCCGCACACACAAAGGGATTAGCCATACAACTAGTGCCCTGAAGAGTTTACACGAGGGGACCAGTCACAGGGACTTGTCCTACAAGCAGGTCACACCAAGCGTTTTGAGGAACAAGTTGCAGGGACTTGTCCCAAATTTAAGTCCCTGCGACTACATTTTGGGACAAAAATGGCTAGTTCACACGATGGGACTTGTCCCCGCAACTTGTCGCAGGGACTACTCCTCGTGTGTGCCGTCCTTAAAAGCTAGCCCACACTAAAAGTGAGCTTTTAAGGAAGAAAAATTATTATGAACACTGTTTCTCTCGATTAAAAAGGTGTTCTGATCTTAAGGGACTGCTGTCAGCATAAAGTTGGTTTCCTAATCTTTCTAACAATTTGAATAATCTTATTAAAAGTGTAAATCTTTTTTTGGAGATCATAAATCTAGTAGTAGATATAATCTTCTAATTTGCTTTCAGCTGACTTTGCGCGTGCACATCGAATTTAAGCTATCTGTGTTATATTTCGTTGAAATTGTGAGCAGCAAAAGAAAACTGAGGAGTGATACACTCAGAGAACTACTGGAAAACCTTACCATTGTAGATGGTAGGGCGTCGAAAGCATATGCTTTGTAGAACTTTGAGGAAAACTCCTCTTACGAATGCCATCTTTCTTTACTACTGAAGCCGCCGCCATTACGCTTTTCAAATGTTGTGTTTCGCGCCAGACCTCTCTCCTCATCCTGCCTCGGTGCTGGGATATGGGACTCCAGGGGGCCCTCCTGGGGCTGAAAGAGTTGACCAATCAAAAAGTAGTGCGATAGCTGATGTAGAGATTCCGGAGTGATACCTGAAAAGACCTATGGGCTAAACTTATAAACACGATGAGTGACTGTTTCTTCTTCGACCAGCTTCCATTCTGTCCATTTTGATATCTCATGTCCTCACCAAGACTTTAACGCGACTTACTTATGGCGTTCTTTGACAGAAAAAATCTTATCAATCAGAAATATTTTACAGCAAGAGATTATAATCTCTTGTTTACAGTTAAGGGTTGGAAATCGTGCTTTGCGAAAGGTGGACTGTTGCTTTTTTACATCATCTTGAAAGATAAGTTCTTTTATTTTTCAAACTCATTTTTTTCCCACCTAAAATTGCAACACCAAGGTGACACAAAAAATAAAACATTCGCTGCAAATTCCAGCGTGTTGGGGGAAGCGCACGCTTTTTCAGCGACCAATAGAATCATCAATAGACCGTTATATTAAAAAGGTGAGAACGCCACACCACGTTGTTTGTCTTTGACAGTGAGTGAGAGAGAAGAAGAAGATGGGTCGTGTTTCGGGTTTTGCCCTTCTCGTTGTTTTTCTTTTCTTGGTAGAGAATGAACGAAGCTCTGGTTTACCCACCAAAATTCAATCAAACGGTGAGTAATGTTAGTGTTTTGTGTATTACCCATAAATAAGAAAAAGGATTCGGCTGATGATTCATGCAAGTTGCAAAGTCTTTCATTTGTAATGCGGAGACTGAACTTGGTATAACTTGTAAAACCATTGTGGTCTGTTACAAAAAGAATTTTACCCGGTGCGGCTCGTAGAAAATGTCTTATTTCAACAACAGCTGCGGCCGGCTAAAAAATTTCAATCACACTGAACATGTTGCGAGTTAATAAAATTATGTACCCTACCGCTAGAACGGCAAAAATTCATTTTGGCATTCTCCAATTTTGCTTTGACAATACTCCACACGTGGGCTTTATTTGAACTCTTCTTTTTTCAACAACGGGACTTGTGTTGAAAACTAATTCCCATATAACACTATGAAATTTTTCAAGCTCCACGTGGCAAAGGCGTAATCATTAACTTGCAACACGCGGAAGATTTTTCCCGGACAGAAAGAATTTTTGTGCAACTTTAGTTTAACGTACAGACTGTAATTATCAAAAAAAAAAAAAAAAAGTTTCTAATACACTGCTTAATTTCACTGATACGATATTAAGATATGTAATCACTTGAACATCTTGAATGCATACAGAACATCTGACAAAGACTTGTTAAGACTTCCAAGGACCTTCAACTGTCCTTCATTAGCGCCTCTGCTAGGAAAAGTTCCTCAGAAAAAGTATCGCGGCACCTTAATACCTTCGCACATGAGGCTTATGCTTGTTCTTATGCGCGAGTGAAAACCAATTAAGCCGTCGTTAGCTAGTTGGGGAAAGTCGCGATCTTGAGAGAAAAATACCGAAGCCAAGTCAGGGTTGCTGTTGCCGAAAACTTGAAAAAAAATTCGACTTAAGAGACGTGATGACAAAAGAGAAGGATTGAAAGTTGTACAAAACTTTAGGATAGTTGTCTTGAGAGTTGAGAGTTTTATTTGCGTTTACAGCTGTATTTCATATAGAAGTTCATAGTGTCTATTGTTGGCCAATCATTTTCCAGTAACCACCAGTCCTTAGCGTTCTCAAGCAATGAGGGGAGCATCATAAACGTTTTTCTTTGTAATTACTCTACTCTAAGAATAACACTAAAACATTCTCCTCTGTCAAGATCATCATTTCGAGGAGAAAGGATTGAACCAGGAAGAAAGAGAGCACATCCGTCAGATTTTGTTGCTTGCTGCGAAGGAGATCAGAGACGAAGACATCATCCAAGTCTTGAAGAAATCGCTGATCCTGCGATTGAAGATTTGTTTCTCGTCACCTCTTCCCAGTCTACCACCCCAACATGATCTTAGAATATTCCATACAGGAGGCGAGACACACGACCTTGGTAAGTGAACGAATCGAACTGTATTTCAAACGAATTTTTTTAATTTTTGAACATACGAATAGGCCATTTCCGAGTTGCCTCTTGCCTCTGTTTCAAAACGAGTCCGCGTGCTAAAATCTTTCGCATGAAAATGAGTTTGAGTCTGATGTCTTAAAAAGACTCCTTTTGATAACAGAGTCTGACTGGGTTCAGAGTACCCTGACTTAAATAAATAAAGGTGTATGTAGTAAAAATCTTTGATTCTAAACATTTTAATTCTGAGAAGGCTTCTTTAGAAGTCCCTTTCACATGAGATCGAAGATTGCAACGGAGGAAGAAAAACAATGTAGAAAAGATAAAAGAAAATGACAATTAATAATAAGCACATTCCAGCGACTAAAAAGCAGTTTGGTTGACGGCTCACAGCATAACAGAAAAGGCAAATTTCTTTATTAGTCTCAGTGTACATGAACTTCGTATTGAAAGGTCTGTCGTCGGAAACCTTCAAAAGGATTACTTGTCAGGGACATCACTTGAAGCAGGAAAACGAAGAAGATTAAGAACTAGCTCTTAATTTTCCAAGAAGATTAAAGTGTCGATAGAGCCCGCGCATCCTTGGGCCACTGACCTTTGCATGGTATTCGAGGTAATATAGTTTTTGGTTTACTTTTTTAGAGGAAGCGAGGGACGAAGGACTTTCCCCGGATCAAAAGCACAGTCTGCGCAAGATTCTACAGGAAGCTTTGGAACATATCGATGAAGAAGAGGGCTTAGATTTCCTCAAATCCTCCCTCTATTTTAGACTGCTGTTTTGTTTATATAATCCGATAGAGGGTCCCTACCCTGAACCAGGTCCATCTTCGGGTGGACATGAGAACAA
This sequence comes from Orbicella faveolata, assembly GCF_042242905.1. Classification (NCBI taxonomy): domain Eukaryota; kingdom Metazoa; phylum Cnidaria; class Anthozoa; order Scleractinia; family Merulinidae; genus Orbicella; species Orbicella faveolata. Next base: position 25,946,492 of record NW_028301553.1, read on the forward strand.
GCCGACCCCAAATCAAAGACCAGATGGCAATGTGAGATCACCCACCAACGGATCTGATACAAATCAGCCAAACTTAGTCGGCCCCAGCCCAAGTCCAGCAGAACCATCAAACAAAACTAAAACCACACCGATAGCCGGCAGAAATGTCCCGAACGAGGACAAAGGAAATACCGAAAATGACATGCCCGATCTTCCTGAAGTAGCGCTTAAAAATGCCATCGCTTCAATTTCGGGTTGGAATGAGATTCGTGATCCAGATGTTGACGATCTCCCCCTGGATGAGGAGACCGAGGTGAATCGTGATAGCTCTCAGTTCTTGGTTAATGGGCACGATCCCTCAGTACAGACAGCCGAACTTGAAGGATTAAAAATGCGGGGTGGCCTTGAGAAAACGAGCTTAGCGGAGTCGCGCGACATGATGGAACTATTACAGTCCCTCCCCAACGGCAAAGAATCGACCACGATGGAGGAGTCCGACGAAGGCAATGACGGAGCAGTCGGTGATACTTTGGATGGAGTCGGAAAAGCGGCTTTACGAGCAGAAGAGGGTCTGACGGCGAATAGTGACGAAGGCGAGTTTCAAAGCGTGATAAGGATCGACTATGACGCCCTTGCAGATGAAGAGGAGGAGACTGGGCCCGGCGGAGTGGACCCCAGTCTGATTGAGCCAAATGAACAGCTCTCGTTATAAATCTTGCAACATTGCTGAACGTTGAAGTTTTTACATAAGGTGGACAGACGTTGATTTAAGTAATTGCTTCAGAAAAGTATGAATTTATTATATCCTACGTGTTCGAGAGAAATTTAATAAGCTTAATTAAAATCACTTAAATGCAAAGTCTTGATGTGTTAACTTGTTAATTTATTCGCCTAGTTCTAATTTTTCGCGCCGAGCTTTCGTCAGTGGATCCAGGTTTCTTTTTACAATGTCTTTCCCCCCCCCCCCCTCCCTTTTCCATCATAAAACTATGCAACACCGATTTTTGTTAACAAAAGAATAGTAAAAATAATAATATGGTATTTGCTATCATCAACGGTGTGCACATCCATAAACGAGATCACAGTGGGGCAGATTCACGAGTTTAATGAGCTTCAAAAAAACTTCTCTTCTTCGCTGAAAATAATGCATCAAAGGGCTTGGTCAAAGCGTTTACATGAACGCTTTTCTGACGCAACAAAAAAGAAAATAACCACAAGCTTAAAGGCTCTAGAAACTCTAAACTGAATTGTTATAACTTGCATTATATGTTGGCAATTTGACTGAAAACTATAAATTAGAGTCCATAGAAATTCTGGCAAACAAACGTGGGATCTTTCTACCCTTAAACTTTCATTACAATTAAAAATTGGCGCTGACCTAGAGAAAAAAAGCTATGCAACTTCTATTTTCGACTGTCTTGACTGAAATGTGACTCGAATTGTTTACTGTGATGTACCTGACAAATGGACTCTACCGCATTTCATTTCCTTTATATGGGAAGATAAAGCAATGATGCACTGCTGATGCAAATCGCGAGAAATCGGCGTTTCGGTCAAAAAGAAGGAAAGAAAAAAGGACATAAAATGAAAAAGAAAATATTAAAAAAAATACGTTTGGCTCCAAAAACAGAAATAAAATAAAACAAAATAGAATAATATTAATAATAATTAAAAAAAGACATAAAAAAGAGATCTCGACCCTGCCGTTTTACTGACACTCCGTCAATAGTCGACGAGCTCCTTATTCCCCGAAAATAATCCAGCTTTATCCCTGGCCCCGTTGACATAAATGACCATGCCAGTTTGCAGTTGTTCCCAACGACTTGAACGAACAACCAGAGAGCCATACTGATTGACAAATCGAGATTGCACTAGCCTGCGAACAGGCTCCCGGTGAGCCGATCGCTTCGCTCTCCGAGTTCTTCTGTTTCGCGCTCGCCGAAATTTTTTTTCCGTACTCGCTGGGAGCCTGTTCGCAGGCTAAGACTGCACCTTTTCCGCCAAAAAAAAAAACGAAAAACGAGAATACTTTTCACGAAAAACGGACAGGGTGAGACCAAATCTCCAGGGTCTCAAAAGACAGAATACTCTGAAGACAAACATTTTTCCCCTGTCCCTCTTGGACTTCTTGCTCAAAGTTTGAACTGGAGAGGGACAGGTGTCACAGTGATATGTGTATCCCCGTGATATGTGTATCCCCGCACACATATCACTAGTGATATGTGTATCCCCTCCAAAATGGCGACCAGTGATATGTGTATCCCCCACCCCCCTCCCCTCTACTTTAAAAAGCAATATCCTCCTTTAAAGCGCTCTCGTCGTCCGGTCGCTTACTGGACGAACGACTAACCCAAACAGGCTTCAGTAAAACACAAATCTCAATTTTTGTAGTTGAAAAAGTTTACGTATCTGCTGCTGGAATTGTGTTCTTGATCCTAACTGGTTTTCTGCGAACAGGAGATAATGAATTTAAAGTTGAACACCAAATGGATCTAGATATATTTCAATTTGAGTTTCACGGCACCGGATTTCTAGGACGATATTAATTGCGCGGTGCATTCTCACCCCTCGAGTAACGCATATTCTCCACTGTTCATCGCCATGTTTGCATCTGAATTATTCGTGGAGTGAAACACATATCACGGCTTCGACCCGATCGCCATAAAATGATTAGTGGCACTCGTGTATCCCCTGCACCCGCTTTTCAGTTCGACTTTTTGTAAGATATGTTAAGTCTTAAGCTGTACACATTGCTATACTGCGAATATTGCTAGCACGTTTCACAATATTCGACGTTTATTCTTCGGCAGTTAGCCTAGATTACGGCTGTCTTCAGGGGATACACATATCACTGCGCCATGTAATAGTTAGTGATATGTGTATCCCCTGCATGCGGTCGGCGACGGTGTACAACCGAGGTCAGTGAAACTCCAGAAATCCCAAGCTATGAATAAATGCCTGGTGTGAATATTTCTAGCAAGCCAGTTTTGACAATGCAAATGTTATGGGCATTTTTCTTCTTGGGTAGAAAGCCAATATAACAGCTGTGTCCATGGGGATACACATATCACTAGTTCATGAAATAATCAGTGATATGTGTATCCCTTATCATCCCGTGCACGCGTGCACGCGTTTTTAGTGGAATTATCGAGTTTCAAACTTCAGTGAACCCAAGCCGTGTAAAAACGTCGGGTGCTAATATTGCCTGCAGTTTTGACAAGGTTGATGCGCTATATTATAACAGTTGTGTTTCTGGGGATACACATATCACTGCGCCACGAAATAATTAGTGATATGTGTATCCCCTGCACGCGATTTCAGTATAGATATTTAGACATTCGAGTTGCAAACTCCGCAAACCTCAACCTGGGTATAAACGTCGTAGCGAGTAAGCAGCCAGCACGTTTCGGCAATAATTGGCCATTTTCTTCGATCAGGTAGATAGCCAATCTAACGGCTGTGTTTAGGGGATACACACTGAGATCACCGCGCCATGAAATAATTAGTGATATGCGTATCCGCTGTTCGAAGTTTTAGTCAGATATACAATCGAGTCGGTTGGAACTCAACCAAACTCAAGAAATCCTAATCTGCTCCGTTGGGCGCGAATTCATTTCTGGTTTCTTCTACTCTTTACAGCGCTCGTCGGAACCTCGCAACCGAGTCGCCATTTTGTTCGTTGAATGTCCAGGCGCGTATCAGTGTTTTGTGTATCCCCACGGGGGATACACATATCACTAGTGATATGTGTGCGGGGATACACATATCACGGGGATACACATATCACTGTGACAGGGGTCTTCGATAGATGATCAAGTAATAGGTAACAACTAATTGACAAGAAAATTTAAGCCAAGATTGATATTTTATTACAATATCTGGAATCGATTTTTCTTTTTTTTTTTTCGAGTTTCTTGCCTATGAAAGATGCAAATATAATATTTATTAATTAATTACCTGGACCTAGATATGGTTGTTCAAATCATGATAAAGAGGACCAAGATAATCTGTCAAATTCACATTCTACCCTCAAAAGCTGTAATCAATGAACTTTCTCAACCTTTTTTGTAAAGAAAATATCTCATGACAGTTGAACAATGTCACAATGTAATAAAAATTCACACGGGAGTACTGGTCAGTACTTTGAAATGACATATTAAATAACAAAGTTATAAATCCGGCCAGAGGTTTTCAATCAAATAGAGAGATCACTTTCTTCATATAGACTATTGCTAAATTCACAAAACTAACATAATGTATCTAATGTATGTTATTTGCTTATGAAGTCAGAACATTATACTTACTGACTAGAAGAAGAACAGAATTTTATTCTAGATAAAAGATTTACTTCATTTTGTTCTTCTTATATGTATATATCCCCACCCAAAACTGTTCAACTGAATACAATAACTGCCCATTTATTTTGAATTTCCACATAACTTCTAGCACATAGGAAATAAGAAAACCAGAATGCAAAATACGAATGTCACGGGTGATTCTGATTTATACAATTCAAGATACTTGTGCCTACTCATCTACGTACTACTAAAAAACATGGAAACCCAGAGGTTCAAAATCCAGCTAGCAACTGGATTCTTTGCTGCTGCCAATCACAATGATTATCATAATAATACTGCACTATAACAAAATACTGCACCTTGAGGACAAGAAATATAATTGGATCAAAATCTTTGAATCAAAATCCACAGATATGACCCACTACACTGAATGAAGTGAGCTTCATTTAAACAAGGTTTACTTAGATGATAGCCTCGCACGCAGACAATCTTAGGGCTTGTCACACATGTAACGTGTGACAAGCCCTAAGCGCATCTGCGTGGGAGGCTACTCAGATAACTGACAACAACAGAAAATGCAACCGTTGGTTACAATACAAATTTCATAATTCCCACAAAAGTGTAGTAACAAGTCCTTTCAGTTAAGATTGGGTTAAATTAAAAACTATGCTGGCCTAATCCAAGCATCAGTTTTGCAGAGTTTCCTATCACAGAACCCTGGTTCCTGGGAAAGTTTAAACTTCTTTTTGAATCCAAAGAACTCATTTTTGAGGCTTTGAACAGCAAACTACTCACGGAGGATATTAAAAGTTTTTTTTCTCACTTTTTCTTCATGGTCCTACATGTGCAGTTCCAGAAAATATCCATACTAACCCACAGAAGAGATTGGAATTTCCTGGGAGGTGGGGGGTGGGGAGATCTCTTAGCCTGTCAACACAGACGTATTTCTGGCTTTCACTTGGTTCCGCCAAAAATAACTGACAAGTGACAGCCAGAAATATGTTTGCGTTTGCAGGCTAGGGTTCTCTAAGACCAAAAAATTTAACAAAATGTGTGAAGATCAATTGGAATTTTCAGAGGTGTGTGGTGGTCTTAGAAGAACAAATTCCTTCTACGGGGGAGGTATGGATATTCTCTGGAACTACATAATGTGAAATCCAAAGTCAAGAAGGAAAATTAATAATAATAACAATGTCAACAAAATTATTCCTCTCATCTACACTTTAGGAAAGGACTATAGGATTACATACTGAAAGCCTTTCTCATAATTTATGATACAGGATAATATAATTTAAAATAATTACATAGATATATGTCTACTTTAATTCACTTTGTAATGGGTCATAGAAGACTTTTTTCGAACATGATTTTTTGAAATCCTTCAGGAGCGTGATATACAAAATCACAGAAATTAACATCAATTATTGAACCATCATCAACTGCAAAACAACAGAATCAACAAAGAGATATTTAATAACATTTAACACAAGTTACATGTATTAAATCGAAGTTTCTTAGTGCAAATTAATCATGTAGTATCATAAGCCCACAAAGCAAGCAGATCACTTGAATTATCTAGTATTAAAATAATGCAATGTGTGAAGAGGGATAGATAATACTTATTTGTTTTAAAAGATAATTATGTCATTCCCATTGATCTGACACAGAAAAAGAAATACCTTAAGATTGTTAAATATACCCCCATCATCAAAGCCCTGGCAAATCATTTAATTCTCTCAGCACTGAAATTCAAAATGCCTCTAGTATTGCTGTGTTCACCTCTAAAATTAAGTCATCTTTCCTAGTATAAGTATATCTTACTTCTCTTAGTGTGTTTGTTCACGCTTTTTTCGCTTTTTTTTTGTCATTTGCTTTTGCGCGTTTACGTGTTTAGCTTTGCTTAACTACTGCTAAGTAGTTAAGTTGCTAAATATCACAGACTGTACCTGTCTTCACCAAGAAGTATAAAAATAAAGAGATTTTTATTCTATAACATGCATATCAAGATCTAACTTAAGGTCATTCCACTGAAATAGAACCTACACTGAAATTTTTGTGAAACTTTGCCTATTGATTGTTTATATTATAGGAACTTAAATTTTGAAATAAAAATTAGGGGTCCCCATGTTTGTTTAGCAGCAACAGCACCTTGTTTATACCCAATATATCCTTATAATAGCACCATGATTGTTGTCACGATTGCTTGCTAAATTCACATTTCCGACGATTGCTTTTTGTTCTACACTGAGGATTAGTCCATATTTATTTTACACAGAGAAATTTATTACTCCGTTCAAAACAACAGAAAAAAAAAATGATAGGTCACCATACTCATTTGCGAGAACATGACAATTTACCTGGCGAGGTCCAGCCATAAAGAAAAGGCCGCCATTTTTTAATGCACGCACGCTAATCACGCGTGAAATTATGTGCAGTAGGGATGCGCACTGCAATACTGGGGAAAGACCTTAAAGCTAGAGTTGCATGCACTGGGTGTAATCACCATCATTAGGGAACAGGTTCAGTGTAACCTTTATAGCCACAACAAACAGTGGGCTTAGTATAACATTGTATCAGGTGATACTTACCATAGAATACTGGATACACTGTTCCCTTCATTCCTGTCAATGGACAGTGCAAGTGCTTTCCATTGTGATAGAAGTTAAGTTCTACATGGTCATACGTACAAGCCTAAAACATGGAAATATCACGTTCAGTCACACCACAAGAGGTAGATACTCACTCATGGTCCTTGCAAACATAACCCTGAGTATTTTAGAACACTTGAACAAGTACAACTTCCAAGAAAGGTTTTCCTACAGAAGTGTAAAAGCTTACATGTACTTAACAATACCAAAAGGTATTACTATTATGGTTAGAGGTTGTTTACCGCTGGTTGATCAAAGTTCACAGTGTGTCAGGGCGATATAGAAGAAAGTCATAAATACAAGCATTTGTGGTTTGCAATTCCTTTGCACTGAAACACCGCAGGTTCAATCAACCAAAGGTAAACTACTACTATCATACCTTTCCACATTGTCCCATAAGCTTTTTCACTTGATCTGTATGAAAGTCTTTCTCAGCTGCATGCTGTAAAATTTCAGTTGGAGCCCTTGAGACTATTTGTATGTACATTGTATGTCCAGGGAAGTCATAACAGATGTGAAGAGGTTTCAAACTGAAACTCTAGCCAGGTGCAAATTGTGGTCATTTTATATAATAATTGTCAAATTATTCTTGCATTATTTCATACTTATAATGGTTTGGAGGACAGATGCCTAGATGATCTTATTAATATCTTTTTGTTTCGTTATTTAAGAAATAGAACATGTACCATGTTTTTGTCGAGTTATAGAAACATGAGTGGACATTTGGGAGAATGAGAAAAGTTGTGCAAACAGGAGCTGACAGGCATGTGCTTCAACAGCTTTTATAAATAACTTGTTTACTTTGATCATGAAAATGTAAATTATCTTTGCTTGTATCATCATTATGTCAAGGGCTTGTGCTAGTTCTTTTTTTCCTATTAAGTTATAGAAACACTCTTTTAAACCAATCAGTACCCAAATTTTCTTTGAGCTATTTTCTAATTGATCACAGACGACATCAAGAACATTAGTGACAAGCTCAGCTAACACACTGTGTGCCACCTTTTATTGTTGTTACAACAGTTTGGTGTCATCTGCAATCAATCACTGGACAGATGCACAGCAATACAGAATCTCTTTGTTTAATAGACAAAATGTAAGATCATCAAGAATAACACCAAGCGCTTAAACATATATTTTTGTTATCAGACTACTGGGCTTCTGGTTTGCATTGGATTTTAAGAAAGCTTTCTATCACATACAAACTTACAATCATGTCTCCCTCTTCTGGTATTTCTCGTATTCTGTGTCGTACTATTCCATTATGAGCTACAGAACCATCAGATCTTAGAACCCAGCTCTCCATATTGTTTCCCAATGGTATTTTGTTCAAGTCGCATCTTTTCGTTGCAAGTCCAACACCCCAAGCACCTGTGAGTCAAACATGTATGTGTACATTATTATAACTGAACCTTATTTCACAGTTATGGAGCGCCTCCATGTAATCAGTTGAACTCTGCTCTGTACCCAAGATTGAACAACAGTCCAGTGCAAAAAATTTCTCTAGCGTTGCACATGTTAATATTCCATTTAGTGCTAAGATCATTCATCAGGGAGTTTTTCAAAAAGTTCTAACCAAATCAAGCTTAGCAAAGGTGCTATGATAAAATGCTCCTTTCCAGAGTTAGGTCAACAGACAGGAAAATTTGGTTCTTAGCCCCCCAACCCCTCTTACCAAACCAACCCTGATGGGAGTATGACTTAACCTCTCAAATGTGGTGGTGTTGGATAGTTCAGGATAGTGCCTGGTCCAGCACTTAAAGAATATTGGACTAGCGGCAGAGCAATGTGATTGGTTGATTTTCATTACTGGCCCTCCAAACCAACTCAAAGGTCTTATTAATGCTGTTATTATGCTTGTTTAACCCATTGAGTCCTGTGCCGGCCTTTGTTCCCCTTCTGAGTTTATCACCTTTGACCAAAATTGGCATCATCTATACTCAAGTTCTGCGGGAGGAATATATATTTCCAATGATACCCAGATCAGAGTGATCAACTCGATGGAGCCTGAGATATACACGAAAATGCTCAGAAATTTGAGCAAAAAACTCACAGCAAAATTTCCTGCGACTGCACTTAGCTACTCCATGGTAAAAATTGCCCGTCTCAATGATGCTTTCTCAGAAATTTTTCAACTGGAAGCCAGCCCAGTAGAAGGTCAATCACTGCCACAAAAAGATAAAAAAAGGAGAAAAAGGAAAGGTGAAAAAAAAAATTAAAAAAAAAAAACACAAAAAGCCTAAAGACGTAGGTCACTTTCTTGACCAAAAACTCTATCGCAATTTTGATTTCTGAGCATGCCAGAGCAAAAAATGTCATAAAACACAGTGCTAGTAGAAAGACAGGTATGCTGTCATGTTGCAAATTCCTTTTTGAGTAGATTGGAGCCAATTTTGCTCATATCAAGGCTGAAAATCGCCAAAAAATGCGTTTTTGGTGAAAAAATCCAGGAGTCAATGGGTTAATGGTCATTATAGTAGCCTAATACCTCCATTTTGAGAATTTCCTCTTCTAATTCATTTACTTCCCTGCGTGCCCAATGAATGAAAACCGATTTAATCGATACAATCGATTCCAATCAATATAATCGATAATCGATTAATATCAGAAAGAGTATCCTCTTTCAATACTTGCCTATTAAGATTGATGAAAATCGATGACAAATATCGATATAATTGATAGCAATTACAAGGAGTTGAATTGTGCATATCGATTTTCAACAATTAATTGCGACAATCGATAATAATTGATTAATTATTATGGATTATTTTGACAATGATCGATTTTCATCAATTGAGCGTGCCAGGTTTACTAGTGTCATTCACAGGGGACCACAGGGAAAACACGGAGGATGGGCAAGAACAGTCTCCTTTTTAACAGGGTACAAGGTTCTTAATCGGCTTACCTCCTGATTGTATTTTCATTTCAAAGTAGCATTTGTTTTGAAGGATTGCGGCGTTCGCCAGAGCCGCTCCAGAACCGCAAATTCTTTTCCCAGATTTCACAATGACAACTTCATTTCCTAAAAACCAAATCGAGCTCTTAAAGAAGTATACATAAGTTCTCAAATTGAATCACTCAAGCGATCAATCAAAGTGTGAAAAACAGACAGGCTCTTTTCATAAAAGCAACTTGCAGTGTTGAAATCACTCACCCATGTGTCCTGTATCCAGCTGCACTTGGGGGACCTCTCTCGGCTGTGGATTCCTGGGTTGCTGATATCGCCTTAAGCAACATAAAATTCCCAGTCCACAGGATTCCATTATCTTTCTTTGGTAGTGAAATTCCTCTTTTATCTCGATCGCCGCCACATCCTCACAGTTCTTCCTTCATTCTCGTGACCACGCGAGAAACTGGACATTAGTAGCCTCGTTTCAAAAATTATTCACGAATTCGTTTCCAGTTTTCTACCGTCGCTTTAGCGCCAACATGGCGGCCAAGGAAAGTCTTGTGGCTGGTAAAGAATTTTCACTGAACTTCTACAAATATAAAGCTGAAATATATTTTGACTCATTACAGACTTGGTCATTACATGACATTGTTTGTATTTATGTTGTAGTTAGAGGAACAGACGGGTTATCTATGGTTCATGGTTCACCATCCTTTAGGCAACACGAGGGATTTGGAAGGTTTGTGCGTGGATGTTATGACCTTTTATGTTAAGCTTTAATAAGTTAAATAGAAATTGGGGTTGTAATTTACAACGTTAAGTGTGACTTTTTCATAAAAGTATCTTTACAAAGAGATACTGCATTTCTTTTTTTCCTCAAGATTTAAGCGATGATGTCTGCGATATTTCATTATTTATTTTGTTGTTTACGTTTGGATTTTAGCTTATGAGAAGGGCCATTCCATTTAATATCCGTACCCCTGCCCCCCTATCGAGAAGCTTTAAATTTTACCCCCTCGGAAAAGTTAACTTTTTATCCCCCCCACCAAGAAAGTAAGATTAAAGTGCCGACACACTTCCCCCTTCAGGATTTGTAAAAGATCAAAGACACCTCATATAGTTGCCCCATCAGAAACGGCCTCTAAAGACCTCACTCCTCCCCCTCAGATTTCCTAGACCCTCTTTAGGGGATTTGTGGGTGGGGTGGGGTGTAAGTAAAAAATGGAATGGCCCAATGCACTCTGAAACTGTGATCCTTCTGGAGAAAATAGCTGAGTAACAAGTCGAGAATCTCATACAGATGGTATATATACAGTGTAGTGTTACCAGATCTGAGCAGTGCTTCTGATATGTTTCTTGTTGCTTTGATTTGTTGTTGTATTTTAAGCAAATGAGGATCATATCAACATTTGAGTAGCATTGCATTAGCACTAAAGAATTTCTTGTTGCATATTTGCACAAATATCTCTATTTGTGTAAATTCAAGTCAAACCTTAGAGTAGTCAGCTAGTGTTTCACAGTGAATTCTGATGAAGTGTCAGTCTATGTGTAAGTCTCAGGTAAGAACATGTATAGGGTTGCTAAGGATAGGAGAAAGTAGACATTTCTAAAACTTGAATAATTCAATAAATGTTCAAAAGACAGACAAAAATCAGTTTGGAGACAACTTAGTAATTGGTATGTACAAAACCAAAGAGCTGAGTTATGGAGTTTAATAACCCTGTTTTTTCAAGTAAAAGTGTCCCATTTTTGTCCCATTTTTTTAATGCTGAGTCTATCACCTTAAGAAAGGTGACCGCTTGAATTGCTGGAAGTCCCCTGCTAAGGGATGGTGATAAAATGTTTTCTAAATAATATCAACAATTAGGCCATGAGCCTGAGTTTTCCATGAATGAATAGTCATTAAGGGGTAGCCAAGTTGACTATCACTCCTAAATAATGAGGGTAAGTAGTCAAATAAATATTGTTTGGCACTATGGAATTACTGCACAAAACCTGTAATTTTTTGTTTGTATTTTTAGCCTAAAATTAAGAATGATATTCAGTTTCAAGAGCAGTGCATGCACAATCATTGTCTGTCAGCAAATAGAAAATCATGAGAAAACCAATCAGATTCATGTATTTCCAACAGAACACCGTCCTGTAGCTGAGGCTAATAACAAATAGTTAAGATGAGAGGCAAGTAGTCACTCAAAGGAGACATCTGCCATCCTTAGATTGGTTTAGCGTCCTTTTCCCTCTAATTATTGTTTTATTGTGGCAGTTATAATGATATGATTCTTCTGTTTTCAGCGACAACTCACCAAGATGCAGAGTAATGACATTTAGTTCTGATGGATCCTTGTTTGCTTGGTGTAACGGCCAGAGGTGAAGACTGCATATTGTGTGTATTATTTCCCATTTCCAGCTAAATTGCTGCAGTTACAGTAATTTGCTTTGTAATTTTCAAAGAAGTTTGGAAGCAATCAGTTGGATCTAAAAAGAACAATGTCTCTTATGGTCAAGTGGGCTACAATGTAGTGAATCAGTCAATTATTAATGAAATAATCACTTAATCCATTGCTTAGCCAAGTAAGTCAATCAATCAGTTGATCGATCAGTTCATCAATCAATTGATTTGTCTGTCCTTCTGTCCATCTGTCCTTCTGTCCATCCGTCCATCCATCCTGGTCCATTTGTTTGTCTGTCTGTCTGTCCGTCCGTCAGTCACTCAAATACTTTTTTCACATTACATCCTACAATGTGTGATTGTGTACTTATGTAACATTATGTCAGATGAGACCTGGCTGTAAACTGATTTTTAAGACAATAATGTATTATCCAGTTCATCTCTCTATCTGTCTCTCTATCTGTTCATCAGTATGTCTGCCTGCCTGCCTGCCTGCCTGCCTGCCTGCCTGCCTGCCTGCATTACTGACTGACTGTTTGTTCAATTCACAGTGTGCTAGTTGTGGAGACTTCCCAGTTCAGTTTAGTATGCCGTATTCCTAAAGAGAAAATATTTTGCATGGCATTTTCACCAAAAGGCACTCACTTGTCAACATGGGAGCAATACTCAGGTCAGGAAGTAGTGAGTAAATCTATAAGCCTTCAATATTTTGTATATACTCTTATCATTTCTGATCTCTAGGTCTCACAACAAATGATTATTAATCCTGACAGCTATGAACAATCACCTTTGAAAAAAAAAGCCTTGGTCTCTTAAAACAAAGTTAAGGAATCTGAGAGCTGATGAATAATTTAATGTTGTTATAATTATAGACACAGATGTTTTACTGGAAAATACACCACTCCCTCTTGTATATTGTTAATTATATAGTAGTTGGGATGCATGATTTGCTCTTGTTCAAATATTGCTCTGTGGTTTTGTAACTCAGCAATACCCTCAGGCATTGAACTTTGGGGAGCAAGGATGGTGCAGTGGTGAGAGCACTCACCTCCCACAATGTGGCCTGGGTTCGATTCCAGCCTGGTGCCATAGGTGGGTTGAGTTTGTTGCTGGTTCTTGCCTTGCTCTGATTGTTTTTCTCTGGGTTCTCCTCTACAAAAACCAACATCTCCAAATTCCAATTGGACCAGGATAAAGGAGCCGCATGAAAACTAGTTAGCACTGATGTGGTTTTCACTCTAACTATTGTAATTTACTTATTATTTGCTTATTATTATAAGGTACTATCTAGACTAATCAAAAGGATTAAGTAATATATGCCTTCTCAGATGGTTATCAATTATTTCCATGGTGTCTTCATCTTGAAAGTAATAGTAAAAGGCTTTTTCTGTGTTCTGTAACCAGTCAGCAAAGATCAGACTACACCAACAAACAATCTTGAAATCTGGAATCTTCAGGCAGGGAGATTAGTTGCTGGGTTTGCACAGAAGAAAAAGGAGACCTGGTAAGTGTTGCCAACTTACAACTTTCAAATTACCTGAATGGGTATAAAGCCATCTGAAATTGACTGGAAACTGCTTGGGCAAACTATTAAGTTTCATGAATTTTTAGCCATGGTTTGGATACATACTTTGTGGTAATCCTAGTGTGAGGTCTGTAGTTGTGTTCAAGATATTGGTCAAGTTCTTGTTTTGGAAGTTAATTGATCAACTCAGGTCTAAAAACCTGCCCTCAAAAATGGGCTAACCAAGCTAGTTCAAGAATTAAAAGTGTCTATTGGAATGCTGCCATCCTTCAAAACTCTGCTGATAAATTGGTGTGTCTCTGTGATCAGTTCTTGGGAAATACCAGCTTTAGAGTGAAATAATTTACTTTCAATCTGTTTTGTTTGAACAATGTTTTGAAAAAGCTATCTGCTGAAACCAGATTCATGAGCAGTCTATCTATCTTGTCAGTTTTGCAAAATTAGGACCGCTCAGGAGGCCAATCAGAATTCTCATCAATCCTTTTATTAAGATTTGATTCACCTATAGCCTTGATCTTCACACCTGAAACAAACTTTTTACTTTATGGGTGAATGGTATCAACTACAGGCATGTTGACCTGTAACATCAGGTGCCCATCAAGCATACTAAGCCGTAACATGTGTTACAGGTTGTGGCCCTTAGTGGCAGCCCTGCTCATTTTCATTTTACTCTAGTTTGTGATGTGTAATAACGGTTAGAAATGCCCAAAAGATTTGAGTCTCATCCTGGCAAGTAGGCAAGATCCAATTTTCAACCTTGAAGGATGCAAGAGAAAAGGGGAGAATTGTAATAAGAGAAACATCTTGAATCACCATAAAATATGCTGGCATTTTTGTTTCCTTCCAGGCAACCAAAGTGGAGTGAGGATGAGTCAGTGTGTGCTCGCTCTGTCACTAATGAAGTACATTGCTTCCATGATGCAGACTTTAGTATGTATCCTGCACATAGCATCCATGTCTTTTTCAGTTGACCTTTATTTTGGCTAAATGAAATTTGGACAAAATTTGTCGATTTATTTTGTCTTATTTAACAGTAAATCAATGTTTATTTAGGGGCATCCAATTTAGCACAGCTAGTCTAAATGAAGCCTGGTACAACATAAATTTGACAACAGTACAGATACACTGTAACATAAGAGTACATTTAAGCTTAATTTTCAATTCATCAAGACTCTCAGCTCGCCTGATGTTTTGAGGAGAGAACATTACTGTTATATGCACGAGCTCCATTTATTCTAAATTCCCCTGGTACTTAGCAGATTTTGTGAGTGGATGGCACAGCAGATCATTTCCTCTGTTCTGATAGCTATGAATCTGATGGCCAAGCTTCAACTCTTAAACCTGCGGGCATGTTTTAATTGTACTTTTGATTTTAAAACACAATAAAATGTATGTATGTAAATGTATGTATGTAAATTCTGAAAGTGGATACAACACAAATGTTGGTCAGTGGTCCCATGGTGTTCTGAGGGAAATGCCGCATGCTTTCATGATGTTTTGTTAAGATGGATTTGTTCTTTTGCACCATAATACATAAGAAAAGAGTCACTTGGTAGAAACCTTGGCTGATGCAAACCCATATTAATAATGATTAAGTTTGGGAAAAGTGTAAAAGTCCTTAAAATTTGTGGTTCAGGCTATCTTCCAAAGTCAATCTGACTTTTGCTTTTATAAGGGTAAATAAACACTTTCTTTTTACAAACATAGTGTGTAATCTTTACTACTGTTTTAAAACCTGTATATCTAACGACCATCCATTAGAAATTAATGCTAATACAAATTCAACAAAAATAGACTAAAGGCATAGCCCAACATCAATTTTATCGACTAAAGTTAAAATCTAGTTAAAAAAATCTAGTTAGCTGTCATCACTCTACAAAGGCCTTTTTTGTCCCAGTGAATGGTCTATACATTCACTCTAATTTTAACCTTTCGTTAACGGCCATCTCTCCCCAACAAAACAACAATTGAAAACAAAGAATAGAATCTATTTTTGACGTCATGTTACAGCCCTCCCCATAACATCAACCTCTTTACAACAGCCACTTTCCTCTTTCTGCAAGGTGACCACTGTAGAGAGACCTCAATTGATTGTATTTTTTAGGGAGTACACAATAATGACAAGTGGATTAAAATAGGTGAATTGCTTTTGTAGCGTCCATTGTCACTAAGCTAAGGCTTCAAGGTGTAACAGACTTTGAGTTGTCTCCAGGTCCCCCACCTTTCACAGTGGCTGCTTATGTTCCTGGTGCAAAGGTGAAGTGTTATTTTCTTTTTTGCCTTTAATAATTGAACATTCAGAGCAGTTCCACTGGAGTGTTGAAAGTAATTCATGTGCATTTGATTGGCGTGAAATACTTGTGCCAATGTGCTGTCCAAAACCAATTGTGACTTGCCTGCACACAATTTCCCATGCTTTGCATCAGAAACCTGTATTTGCTTTGAGTTTTGATTGGTTTGACACTAGATTGTTTGTGTAATTGATGATTGGCTTGAATGATTAGAGCAGTTTTCAATTGAGTGTCATGAAACCAATACCAAATTAATTACTTAACAGTCTTGAACCATTCTAAAACCAAAACCAGGAACAAAGAAATTGCCTGATTACTTTCGACACTCAACTGAAAACTGCTCTATTTCAATTGGCTTTGGTTTTATGACACTCCACTGAAAATTGCTTTTGTCTTCAAAGTACAACTAATATGACACTTAAATTAGTTCAAATGTCCCATGTAATACATTATTTTATGGGCATGTGTAGCTCAGCAGATGGGCAAGATGAGTTAAATCCTATGGCATATGGATTAATATGAAAAGTCAGTTTATCAGCCTTTCATAATCTTTTTCCAAATTCAGTGGCTCATACCCACTTTGACTGGCTTTCCATTTTGTTATTTGACATTGATGCCTGATCTGCATGGTCTGGCAAGCATTTAATGTGACGTTAGGTACAGTTTGTGGCATGGTTTAATGTGCTGTTCCAGAAAATATCCATACCCCTTCCACGGAAGGTTTTGTAGCTTGGAACCCCCCCCCCCCCCCCCACCACCCCTCTGGAAATTCCATTTTAGTGTCATACTTTCCTTTAAAAAAAATGGGCTTTTGAAACCCACCTCCCCCTTGAAATTTCCATTAACCTTCCTTGGGGTGGGTATGGATATTTTCTGGAACTACACAATGTTTGTAAGCTCAAAATGACTAAAATATTGAAAACAGGTTAGAGGGGACTAGAAAAGAGTGAGTTGCCTTGGGAACAGAATTTTATTAGATCTGTTAAGTGTGTTGCTTATAGAACTATTAGTAAGTCCACCTGGTTTCAATGGTCTCTGCAGCAAATTGACGGAGATAGCTTTACATGTGTTTATATTAAGCAATTAGATTATGAGCTTGAGATTTCCATCATGCATGGAAATCGACAGTGAAGAATTTAATTGTTTTAGTATGAATCTACAAAATCTTCTTCACAGACGCTTTGAAAATGCAAAGAAGTGGCTGCCAGTTTGTTTACAACAGAACAGATAGTGAGAAGCATAACCAATTAGAGGATGGCATTTGTGATAGAATGCTAGTAAATTTATACCAATAGTTGATATATTATTGGGATGAGTTTATGTAATAATCTCTCTTGATCAGTCACTCATAAATTCATTACCATCATTATGCAAGGGAGAAGTATTTAATACTAATTTGTTGTTGTTTTTCAGGGTGCACCTTGTTATGTACGGCTATTTAGACACCCAAATTTTGACAGTCCAGCTTCTGTCCTTGCAAACAAGAGCTTCTTTAAGGCAGACAGAGTTAAATTGCTGTGGAACAAGAGAGGCAAGTACAACATAAAGACTGAGGGTAACAACAATAATAATCATTGACAATTTGACCCAGTCAACAGTCATTTCCTAAAAATAATGTATGGTTGATTACGCGACAAGGAGGGAAATTGTAAGATTACAGGAGTTAAGTATTCCAAATGATTGATTTAATTTTGGATGAACAAGATAGTGTGCTTTGGACATATACCAGTGAAATTTTAATTGCCGTTCAAGAAGATTATTCCAGATACCTGTACATTGAAGGAAGAGTGGTGAGCCTATATGGGGTGGCAAATGGTGCTTCAAAAACCATGGGTCTTGCAAAATTTTCATCAAATTTCATGGGTCTTGCAGTCTTGTTTTTTAGCAGTTATGTACATCTCACAGTCTCAATTTTTTCACAAAGCAGTATTGCAGTCTCAGGTTTTTGCAAGGCTAAGAAAGTCTCAAATTACCCGCTTGTTTGTTTGGTTGTTTTTTAAATGACCTCTGAATATCTTAGAACCTGAATGTCTTGAGCTCGCATTTTAAACGCTTTTAAATCTCAGTCTCATAATTGAAGAAGGGAAAATGTCTCGGGCTGGCAAAGGAAAATGCTAGTTTCACCTTCTCGCAAAGTCTCGCATTTACCAATCACCATCCCTCGTATATGTATTGTAGCCTTAGCCACCTGAACTTACAATGCCAAATGAACTCCAGCTCTCTGTCTTCAAGAACTTGATTGCAGTTTAAATTTGATTAATTATTATTGGGAAAACCGTAGGGGAGGAACTGCATATTGAAAAGAGGGCAGTTCATTTAATCATCACAGCAGGTACAGTGGTTCATTGTTTAGCTAGTCTAATTTCTAACTTTAGGCTCGGCAGTCCTTGTTGTTACAGCAACAGATGTTGACAAGTCAGGGGCATCTTATTATGGTGAACAAACACTACAGTATATCAGCACCTCTGGAGAGAGCAGCATGGTACAATTAGGTGAGAGGGTGATCCCCCAAAGAACGAGGCCAATATCCAGCCATCTTGACCAAACAAGCTTGGTCAATAAAGGATTTATTATATGGCTTTCAGGGAAATTTGTCTTGTGGGACACAGCAGGTGGTCCTGAGAGGGCAAGATAGCTCCATCTTGCCTCCTCAGGTAGCCAATCACAGTGCAGGATTTGAGCCATCTTGCCTGCTCATGGAGCTAGCCAAAATTAATAATAATTTCTGATACAGCTCTAGATCTATGTTTCAACCATCACTCTAAATACAATGTAACTAGAACCAGTGTGTTTAATTTTAGGTGTCTTATCTTGTGTCATTTCATTTTATGATCTCCAGCCAAGAGAGGACCAATTTATTCTGTACAATGGAGCCCAAACTCTAAAGAGTTTTGCGTGGTCTATGGTTGTATCCTTTGCCACTTGACACTACTTCTTAATGATAATAAGTTATTATTTGACTTTTTGTTGAATTTTCACTGGATTTTTTCGTGATGTTGCTTTTCCTGTGTATTTATTGTTCTATGCTCATTTCATGTGAGTGAACTTCAAGCAACAATGCTTATGCTTGCCTTCCTGAATGTGCTTTTTGTACAAGGGTTAGTTGTGGTGTGAACCAGAGTTAAACAGTCAAATTTAGTTTGTGTATGAATTGGATTCTACGCAATTCCACTTTTGAACTCACGGATAATCAATTTTATTGATTCCTTCCTTAACTTGCTGTTTAATTTTACAACCACACCAGTTATGCCAGCAAAGGCGACACTGTTTGATCTCAAATGTGAACCTCTGTTTGACTTTGGAACAGGACCAAGGAACAATGTGTTTTACAATCCACATGGAAATAATATCCTAACAGATTATATAAATATTATTTATTTATCTTATTAACCAAGTACAAGGACCGTACATGATTGGAACTGTTTAGAAAAACATTGTCACTATCACAGACTGGAAAAACACTGTAAACTTCAAGTGTACAGTTCTGATTGGGAGCTGACTACATGTAGTCATATACTTGTATCTGGTATTAAAAGAAAATATAAGGGAAAGAGAGTTGGAAGTTCAACATATGGAATCTTTTGGGCACAAGTGACTTTGGAACGGGACAAAGGAATGATCTGTTCTACAATCCACAAGGAAATAATGTCCTAACAGATTATATAAATATTATTTATTTATTTATCTTATTAACCAAGTACAAGGACCATACATGATTGCAACTGTTTAGAAAAACAATGCCACGATCATAGATTGGAAAAGCACTGCAAACTTCAAGTGCACAATTGTGATTGTAAGCTGACCAATCATATACTTGTATCTGATGTTAAAAAAAAACAGAAGGGAAAAAGAATTGAAAGTTGAATGTATGGAATCTTTAACAGATTATTTAATATTATTTAACATAACTTGAGTAAGGTCTCTTCAATGCCTCTTTGGATGTCATTTGGATGTTATGTGTGATATTAGAAATTAATAATGAGATGTTCTGCTAAAATTAGGGAGTAGTTTGTTGTTCATTGACATTTTGTTACACATTGTTCATTGACCTTTAATTCACAAAAGTGATCAACAATCGTCTCAGTGTAATAACTTCTTAATACATTTCTTGTCAATCTTAACTGATCATACTTGTATGCCTTGCTGGCTTTGGAAATCTCAGAGGCCAACTGGTAAGTTGATCATGAGTTCAGTTTCCAATTCAATACACAAATGTCAGCCTTCACAACTGTTAAACTGGTATTCACTTTAAAATTTATTATTATCTAGCTACCGGCCAATCTGAAAACCCTTAGATTGCAGGCAACAAATAATTTTATTTCTCCTTGTTTTTGGTTCACAATGTTTTGGGATATCACCTACTGGAAATGGAAATGAAATATTGTATGTTTACTAGCACATGGTTAAATAAAAGCAAATTACTATTGATTTTAATATAAGTGCAAAAGTTAATAAAGTTAGAAAAGTTAGTAAAGTTTGTGCAAAAGTTGGTAAAGTTAGTCTCTTTGGGGGTCATGAGACTCTTCCACTTTGGGTTCGAATTGAAACAAATTTACAGTGTAAGCCACATCAATGGCATCAGATGATGACCAAGTCCAAAACGAGATTGACATCTGTGAGTATTTCTTGTCATTTCTCCTCAACTCCCCAATAAAAAGCAAATTAAGGGAGTGCAGTGCTTATTCTGTAGGCTCGTGAGGCACACAAGTTTTCTTGCAAACAATAACACTATACACCCATTGCCTGCTCCTCTAACCACTATTATTGGTGTAAGGAAATATTCTTTTTCCTTTTACAGGAACTGTGGAGCAGAAAGGATTTAAAGCTTATAAGCAAACCTCAGGTAATTGTCACTCACCTCAACAGAATAATGTATTAAACTTCCTTCTTCTCCTTATTGTTTTGATTTTTAGCTTTTTAGCTTTTTAGCTTTTAGCTTTTTAGCTTTTTTGCCAGATGCCATAAGAATGGCATAGCTGATCCCTCAGTCTCTTGAATTTCCATCCAAGGTCATAACACCCCCTTTGAGGATGTGGCAATCTGGGACTTAGTCAATTTCAGATGGGCAATAGTGGATGCTCTCTCCATGGAATTTAAAATGTAATATATTTTTGATTGGCCAGTTAGAGAGCATAAACACATGTAGCGGTATGCATTATTTGTGGTGAATGTGTTGGCAATGACAAGCGAGATAACTTATGATTACATCATAACATGATTTAACAGGCCAGCGACTCAACATCACTTGAATGGTCTCCAGATGGTGAGCACATTTTAACAGCTACGACCTCTCCAAGGCTCAGGGAAGGAAATGGGTAAGGTTAACTTTTAGGGTGTTTGTCAGCAATTGCTCTATATCAGATTCTCAGTAAATTGACAGAAGTTGACAGTTGGCTGACAGGATTTTCTGGGAGCTGATCTTCACTTTGTCTCTTTAAGGGGGTCCTTCTTAACTACAGATTTAGAGCAGTTGCTAAGGGATTGCTGATTGTGATATTTAGAAGAAAGTTATTTTGGAGCATTTTGCAGTGCTAAATGGTGAATTTTATATAAGGAAATATTTGCTTTGAAAAAATATAATTTCACGTGTGTAACTAGTGCCAGTCCCAAACTGCGTGTCAGAATTTTAAATCCCTAAAACTTGAAAGAAAAGAGGAAGGGTTCCGATTTTTCTTATGAATCAGAAATAACTTAGCCTTTTTTTATAATCGTACACATGGAATTACTGTTTACACATAAAAGAGGAAAGCTACTGTAGAAAGTCTGCTAAACTTTTATGATAATGCAAGTTTCATAAAACTCATATGTAGCATTAAGCACGTGGAGGTTCTTAATCTATTGACACTAATTTAGATGAACTTTTTCAGATCTAGATGTCTTTTAAGTTTTAGGGTTTTATCTATTTGGGAGGGTTGTACAGCGGGGTCTCTGGCACAGTTCAAGAACAGAAAAAATAGAGGCTCACGGATCACAGATATAAAAATTTCGTTTTCCCGAATCACAAGAATAAGCAAATAAGATGCTCTTTTTAATAACCTGTTCCTACACTAGAAAGATTGTTTGAAGAAAGAAAAATCATGAAAGGCTAAGTCAAGGCATATTGCAAATTGCATACCTAAGTCACTCTCAATAGATGACTCTAACCATCTGGAGGACTGGCGTCTCAAAATCACATAGAATAGGGTGGTGAAATCACTAATATAATAATTCAAGTACTTCACAGGTCGCACAAAACCTTTGGGTCACAGATCACGAAGAATAATTTCCTAAATTCACGTTTCATGGAAAATAAAATCAGCCAATCACACATCACGAGAATACCCCTGTACGACCCTCATTCTGGTATGTAACTTGTTAAGTATGGCCTTGATTTGAAACTCTTGCAGGACTCCTCAATGGAACAAACCTGTGCAAACAACTTATCCTTAGGAGGTCTGGTTTTCAAAAATATGACAATTAGACCAATTTGGTGGTTAAGAAGAACCCCCCCTTAAGCATCTTATTTTATCTTTTATGTCTACTTCTAAGGCTACTCTGTCGGTTCTAAATAATGTTTGTCAGTGTTTAGGAGAAATTGGAGATTCAATAACTGAGCAACCAACTTCTTTTAGACACAGTAGACCAATCATGCTATGAAACAGATGTATTCAGTGGGACTGGAAGAATTACCCTCTGTGTCTGTATCCTGTCACGTTAAATATGTGTGCTCACTCTCAGTGTCTTTATGATGCTCATATGATGCATGCAAATTATGCCCATAGAATGTCAACATTGAATCATTTTTCTCACCAGCTATAAAATCTGGCATTACACAGGAAGTTTGTTACATGAAAAGAGTGTTGGTGAACTTTGGGAGGTATGTCTGCCCTAAGGTGATACCATGACCTTCTTGATTGAGTGAGAGGGCCAGATAGGAAAATACTGACAAAAGACTGGGCACAGTGATGGCGTCATGGTCATGCTGTCCAAAATGGTTGAGAGACATGTTTTTTTACTGGCCCAACCTAACTCAGTCAATAAGCTTTCTATCATTGATACCACCTTTGTAGCATCCGATTATGTTGGAAAATGTCTTGATAAATTGGCTGAATTGCTTGCACTAAATGAACTACTGATATGTGCAAGGCATTGACAGCTGGACCTGCTTGTATCAACAAGTCTGGCCCTACACATATTTAGCTCACTGTGTTGCTGTCTAGATCCATTACAATACCATTGCATCAGTGGACTGATGTGATGGTTTGATGACGTCACTCTTTAATTAACTGTCCTGTGCTTCTAGGTTAAGTGGCAGCCTGTTCCTGATGGTGTGTTCAAAGAACCAGTGATCAATTATCGGGCTGTTCCCTCCACTGCAAGTCAAGAGCAGCAGAAAAGTTAGTTTTGGTTCACAAATGTTGCCCTCATGAACTGAGTTTCTTCCTGCACTGTAAATATGTCACATGTTTCTTTCTGTTAAACACAAGTGAAGATTGACAGGGGAAGGTGTAAATGGCCCGTGGGGGGACTCTCATATAAAAAGGGATGGGGGTGCTTGCTGTACCTTTAAGGGTTCGAAAAAGGGCGTTTGGTACCTGTTAGGTTTCTAATATACCCCAATGCCCCCCCCCCCCCCCCCATAAATATCTGCCTGGATTGCTTTCTATAAGATGATGTTGCACCTTGTAGACATTAAGTGCTCTTGGATAGATTTGGCTGGTGCTTGCTTTACTTACATTGCATTTCTCACCAATTTAATGTTCTTCAACACTTCTTGTTGCTGTTTTTCCAGTTGCTGGAACTGTGCCTATTTTTTGGGGGGGTGTGGAGCCGAAAAAGTGAATGTCAGTAAATATGTTGTTTTAGAATTGGTACTTCTTATGGGTGAAAAACAATTTCAAGCCACACCCACAAAACGGTATCTTGGTATTTCTTAAGGGTTTTTTTTCCAAGATTTCTGACAAACACCCCTGTTCCCCATCACCCCCGTCCCTTGTATCTGGGAGCCCCCCTTGGGGTAAATGCAAGGAGAGTCCTGCACATATCTTAGAGTTTTGAATACTATCTCTGCAAATCCTCATTGAACAAGATGTTACACGCAAATCAGCCAATAACTTCATTAATGTGTCTAAGCTTTTAACTGGTGGCATACTTAAAATGCAAGAAAACTCTGCATTTGCATTTAGTAGAATTCTACATTGTATGTGTCACTTGTGAAAATGTTACAAATTGAGTGGCTGGGTTATCGAAGATTATTAGCTATTGCTGTGCAGTTGCTGGAGGTTGTTTACAAAATGGCAACTTTCTTGTTTTTCTAAGGTTTCAGTGGAAACATTTAGAAACATAACTGGTCAACTAACTTCCAGGAGATAAGGACATTTACCATTGCTTGACCCGAAAAAATTGAAATTATTAATGAAAATACTGATGAGTGAGCGTACAAAACTGCAAATTTCCATCAGAATTTCGGCTGCTGCATTTTGCTTAAGAGTTCAGTACCAAGAGAAATAGTAGGCAATTATTGTTATTTGAACAATATTGAGTTATCTAGACTTGTGCTAAAAATAATAGATGTACTAACATTTGCTCTTGATTTCTATGAGGTGATAGTTGATTCAGCCTTGAGCTCACATCTTATAGTCAATACATTACGAAATCTCCCAATAACAATATAATGTAGACAGGACCACTAAAACTGGCACATCTGTATCTGTATCGAAAAGCGTAAGCTGTCGGTCACATGGGAGAGAACCTGGAGCTATAGCCTGCCAATACAGCCGCCTCTCATCGCCCACCTCAAGGGTCGTTGTACAACCACCCTCGGCAGTGGGCAATAAGAGGCGCCTGTATTCGCTGGCTACTGGACCTATGGCCAGAATAATGTTTAAAGCACCCCTCTCAGGATTAAAAACCACCCTAAAAAGCATTCTTGTAATGAAAGCAGTAAAGATTAAATTACATTTTTTATTGTGGAGATCTATCCATATGGTCCATGTATGTGTCTTGTCGAGTTGGATAAAAATATTAAATGGAATAATAACTGTTGTAAGTAACAAATAACATTATCTTTCAGCTAAAGATGTTTACCGTCCCCCTGGCCTTAGAGGAACTGCACCATCAGTGAAAGTGGTGAGGCAAATGTCTTTCCTAGGTTGATTGATGCAAGTATAGCTTTAAAGTAAGAGGTTGAGGAAGGCACAAAATCTAACAAGCTTAAATCTCTTTTTGTAATTGAACACCTACATGTACACCATTTGCATGCCAATCAACATGCATTTTAATGCGCATGACTTCCTTAATGTTTCTCTACTGCTTGTAGAACTTGTGGGAAACACCAGTGACTTTTTGCTTTTTAGTATCTCAAAATTTGTTATTGATACCATGATTTAGTAATTACTGGACCCCCTATTGAACAATTCAGTGCTCGTAATTTTAATGGCTGTTGATTATTAAATTATGTGTAATTTTCTATTTCAGCATGAAAATGAACCTGCAGAAAACCTGAAGCAAAAAGAAGGGCAGGAAATGTCTAAATCTGCTGCAAAGAACAAGAAAAAGAGGGAGGCAAAAGCAAGAGCAAAGCAAGAACAGGAGGTTTCTGGAGAGGCACAGGTGTGAATTTTTTTTGTTGTTTTGAAGTAATCATTGTATTCATGAATCAATAAGCAATTCATAAAACAAATGTGGCATTGTCAGGGCAAGAAGCAAACTTTTAGCTAGATGGGTGTCCAGGTGTCCTGTAGACAGCCACTTTCTAATGAAAATTGTTTTCTTTTCATATTTTGCCTTATAAATTGTTCATTTGAGCAGGCCGTATAGCACATTTTGGATGGCCACTTTTCAAATTCTGGCTTAAAGCCTGGCAAGGATTAAATCAATCCAGTAAATCAGTATTTAGTTTTTCATTGTGGCTAGTAAGTTGAACAACCAGCCTGTCTGTCTGTCTGTCTGTCTGACAGACCTGCAATAGAGTCAGTTAACAATCATTGAACTGACCACAGTTAGTTTATGCAGGTAGTTTAATATCCCAGTGGCTTTACACACTAAAATCTCGGTTTATTTTATTGCAGGTAGCAAGTGCAGCCCTACCGTCACCTCCCCCATCATCAGCAGTGACCAGTGCAACTCTTCCACCAGAGAAAGAAAAAAAGCTCAGGAATTTAAAAAAGGTGTTTGATGGAAATTTGTGTCATTACAATCTAATATTTATTATTTAATTAGTATTATCATTATTCCTTAAAAACTTGAGTTTTGATTGGTGCAATCTGAGCAAAGCTCTTGTAGAATGACAGTGGCAGATCCAGACCTTGAGCTAATGGGGAGGGGTTCTTCTGCTTACCGTGCAGGCTTTTCTTCCTTCTGTGATTTCTTCATTTTTTACACAAAATAAGGAGGGGTCTGGCCCCCCAGGCCCCTCCCCTAGATCTGCCACTGAATGAGATTCTCATCTAAGACACTCAGAGGCATGTTTTGTAAAAGCTTGCTATTAATAGAAATCAAATTGAGTCACTTTTGGAATTGAATTTGCTCCTTCTATTCAGTGTATTTCCCCTAACCTAGTACAATGTTGTACTATATTTCTTTTACTGAATTCCGGTTTAGAAACTGCGGCAAATTGAAGACCTGAAGGAACAACAGAAATCAGGAAAAATACTAGAGAAAAATCAGGTCAGATATTAGAGTAATATGTACAAGTGAGTACCAGGGATGGATTTGAAAGTATCCTTGTCTTGTGGTTTCTTTTTACAAACAGGGTGCAGTGACATTAATATCCCAGCTCTTTACCTTGTCAGTCAAACATGAAAATTTAACTTAGATAACACCTTTGAAGCTTGATTTTACAAGTCAAGTATGTGAAAGTGTTACTCATAACAATTCACTTGGAGGGTTCAGCTAATAAATCATTGGTTTTTAATTAGTAAAGCAGTTATAGCTAAACATTTACAACCTGTGAGTTATTTTACTTACTTATTTTCTGGGACTGTTTTGCAGATGGACAAAATAGCAGCAGAGGAATCTCTAATAAAGGAAATACAAGAACTTGAACTTGGAAGATGACATCAAGGATTTAACTTCCTTGTCAATAGTTTTATTCTGCACTTTCTGTTTCTATAACACTTCCTGAAGGATAGAAACAACAACTGATGAACTGTCATGTTTAAAAGTAGTGTGATCTACACAATGCAGATCTTGCTACTTTCAAACATCACAAATGAACAAATTATAGTTTTGGAAGTTCTACTTAGAACCGTGAATTCTTTTGTTCTTAGAGGGGAATCTTTGTTCCCAAAAATTGCCCCATTGTCATAAAATTAATGATTCAGATCTGATCAAGCTACAGAACTATCAATTTTTATTGACTGTCCCAAGGAATTTGAGCCTGTTGTATTGAGTACTTTTTTTGTGCAACACAGGTTTAGAAACTCAAAATTTTCCCACCCAGACATTTTGCAGTTTCGCATTAAATATTACACCCAAAAAGCCAAAAATGTATCCAGTTACTAAGTTTTACCAGCTCTTTAAATGTTTGGGGTCAATTTGTATCTGGCATAATGCCTTCTCTGCACAAAGTCATATGTTAGTGTGGAAAAGTGTAAACAGTGATGTAAGCAAAGATCACCCTGTACAGTCACTCCTATGCTAATAGACATATCCTGTGATTACACAGGACTATGAGTAGTCCCTCTTTCACTTAGTCTGTCAAGTGAGACCCCAAATAAACCGCGGGGAAAAAATGGCCGCGTGAAACCCCCAGGAGTTCGCACGGCCATTTTTTCTCGTGGTTTTCTTTTTGATCAATACACGACAAACTAAACGAAAGAGGGACTACTCGTTCATGCAGCCAGCTACATAGAAACACTTCATTTGAAGCCTACCATATGTGTAAATCTGTCCTATGTAGACCATTTTCAGGGTTTCTGCTTACATCAAGTTAATTTTGAGTGCAATTACATGTCTGAATGACAAAGGTTTCTAACACTTCAAGTAAAGGTGTTACATGTAAATGCAAGTGCAATCAGGACCTTGTATTCTGGCTGACAAAGTAACAAGTGATCAACTTGTGATTCTCCTTATTAAGTGCCAATACCTAAACAAGCATTCAAGTGTAGAGATTTAAGAATTGATCAATGACGAGAAACTATTTTATTTAAAACGTTTTTTTTTTTTCAACTAGACTAGCACAATAAGAAGTGAATGGAAACCTGTATGGAGAATTTGTATGTTGACAATGGAGTTGAAACAAGAGCTGTGATAGTGATGGTTAACTTGGGACAAATTTATTATTTTACATCCATTAGATTCACAAATTATAATTATATGTTTCAAATAGTTTCAAAACACACACTGGCCTTCTACATACTGTACTTCTTGCATAAGACAATTTGCTATTAATAAATAGTTCTAATATTTTATTGCTCATTTTATTGGACTGAAAGGTCACTGAAAGGGAAGAACAGCCCCCTCTCCACCTCTACCCAAAAAGTGGTTGTCAACTGTCAGACAGCAACCACCATCAGTTAACAGTTGAATGGCCACAATGCAGTCATAAACCAAGCACCACAAAACATTTTCATTAGAAGACAGGCTGGCTCAGGGAATTCCAGGATACACATATTATAGAGAGTGAGCTGTTCACATTGATTGAGTCAAGCGTGTTTTCTCTGTCCTCTAATTTCAACTTGGGTGTACTGTTGTCATACTTGCAGTTGATTGGTTTCAACATGCAAACAAACACAGTCTGCTGGAACCAGCGATTGGTGTCTGTTACAAGAATCTTCACTTTACAAGTCCCAGTACTAAACTTTGTGAAAAATAATGAGTTAGGAAACCCTTGCTGGGAAAGTCAACTGAGTGACACTACACAGTAAATGGCTGCCTGAATGTTAATAACTAAACGCTGGAGGTTACATTCTGGAGTCTCTTACACTGTGGTTGTATGGCAAGCACTATTTGGAGATGTCGGTGGGACAAGCTATATACATAATAGTATATCTGAGGATATATTTCCAAAAAGGACAATCTTTTCCCAGTTGTTGGGTCCTCTGTGTGTACCTGTCGTCACAGTTTGCTTAACACTGCTGTCTGTAAATTTCACACAGGAAAGAGCCAGTCTCTAAGCAGCCTTGTACTTCTTGCTGTTACTTTTGTTACAGATTTTTAACTTGAAGTACATTTTAGTCTCCTAATTCACTCTTAGCAGCCTCAGAGTTGCTCTCATTTTACACTTGTGCCAGCTGCCCAGATCCTAAGTGAATTATCAACTTGTGCCACTATGTCCTGGTCCATTGTGTTTTCATCATCACTGTCATTCCCAGGTTCTTCAAACTGGCGTTGCCCAGAGGTTGTGGCCAGTAGAGGAAGGCTGGGGTGGAAACTAAAAAAAGAAGTCCAAATATCTTAAAATTTAACACCCATTCCCAAACTTGAAACATTCTTGCCAACCATGCATGCGTACAGTTTCCATGGCAACTAAATTAATGTGACAGTTCATCCCCCTCTAGGTGGTACTCCTTGTCTTTTTGGTGGGGTGTGGCACCTGGCTCCCCAAACACTGACCCTTCTTTGGACCAAAATACAGGTACCTCACTTTCCATATCCATTTCTAGGCAAAGGTCACCTGAGTGTGTATCTTAATGTCCTGAATCATTCTCTATTGTGTCAGATTAATTATATTTTGACGGCTGACTTTTCTTTTTGGATGAAGTGAACTGGTGAAAAGAGAGAAACATTTACATGAATATGCCCTTAAACCCATCCCCAGTTTCAGACCAGATTTCTAAATTGTCTGAAATGGGAACATCTGTTCTTAAATTACCACTTCCTTTCTCTTCAACAAAGGCCAGATCACTTTGTGCTCATGTTGACCAATGTTAGAAGAACAGCAGTGTTTCAATACTATTATGTACTGGTCATGACTTTTGAGACTTAAAGGATTATCATACCTGGCACCATTTACAAAGTCCCCATGAGCCACAAACTTCATGACAGGTTGTAGTGTAGCTTCTTTTGTTGTGTCGTCATTGAGAGGAGGAAGTGTAGAATCCCAAATGGAAACACAACCATCGGCATTGCCAGAGATTATGTATTGTCCAGTCCTACGAAATGAATATTAGTACAGCATACATAATAATGGATATTAATACAATATATATAATAATGAATATTAGCACAGTATACAGTGTCAGTGGTCAGAACAGCTGGCTCTTTACTGCAGTTTCTGTATTAAATTTCATACGAAATTTAAGACATTTTTCTATGCTTTTTAATTATTTCCATTTTCCAAACTTGATGTAATTGTGATGTATTGTGCAAAACTTTCCTATCTGCTTTTGTCTTGGGTTGTTAAGAGCGACATGCACTGTGAGAGTGGTGTCTTGGTCTTGAAGAGTACAACATAGTGACCCCACCCTGGCTCAAATTGAAGCACCTGTTGCTGTGCCTCAAACACTTGGTGATAGTTTATTCCTGTTTGGAGGGGACTTAAGATGTCGATATTCCTCAATCTATTGACTATTGAACATTAGCCAGACTGTGTGGTGTCAACTGTATGAAAGTGCATCTGTTATGATTGATTTATACCTGTCAATATCAAAATACACCCTCTGGTTGGTGTCCACTGAGCGCATCATACAGTACAGGACTGTTCCAGGATTTCGCACATCCCAGCATATAATTTCATCATC
The DNA here is from genome assembly GCF_042242905.1 of Orbicella faveolata. Taxonomy (NCBI): domain Eukaryota; kingdom Metazoa; phylum Cnidaria; class Anthozoa; order Scleractinia; family Merulinidae; genus Orbicella; species Orbicella faveolata. Next base: position 25,977,175 of record NW_028301553.1, read on the forward strand.
CTGTTAAAAAAAGTGCTTCAGATTAACATTCAGAGAGATCAGTGCATACCTTTATTATTGCAGGAAGTTAACATCGGTCTACAGCGAGTGCCTACTACATAATTCTTACTAGTTTTTGTATCATGACGCATCTAGAATTGTTGCCAGTCCCCCAGGATGGGATGCTAGCTACACAGAACTTCCCAGCATTTTTGTCATGTTGCCCCTCAGAAAAACCCTTCAGGAGTAAAGTAGCAAGCCCAAGGACAGTACAGTACTTGGCTCTAGAGAGCTCTTGCCTCTAGAGATCTCATTAAAGAATCCAGCCGACTAAAAAGGCAATGAAAACTGTAAATCTGGACCAATCCGCAAACAAACTCTGACTAGCTGCATTAACAGAGTGTCAATGCTGTGGGGTTTATACAAAAAACTGAGCTTTGGTTCAGGCAGGTTTGCCTACATGTACCTTTCTGCCGCCACTATATAGCTTTGTCCCATCTGGGGAGAACATGACATGAGTGACCCCACCCTGCTGTCCTTGGAGGAGAAAAATTAGCTCACCATCTGAATCTGAGTAGACTCCAACTGATGGTTAAGAAGAGGAAAATTTATTAGAGCTAATTCGTTTAACTTTGCAAATAGTACATGTTGTCACAATGGCTAAAAGCAACAAAGTATGGATTTTTCCTTTGCAGCTTTGCCTCTTGCAAAAATTTCCTTATGGCCTCATCCCTGGCATCTGTGACTCCACTGATGAATGAAAGCATTCACACACAATAGAGGTTATCACAGTTTCTGAAGCCATAAACAAGTAAATCTGGTGTATTTTTACTAACACCTAGATGGGATTCTATTCCATAACAAGGTTACCCACTCATGCATACACCTGGGTGTAGAGTGACACTAAGAGTAGTGTCTTGCTTAAGATCATGTCACAGTGACCCAGACCTGGTCAATGAACCCACGCTGCATAATCCGCAGTCCAGCGCACTATCCACATGGCCACCACACCCTCCATTAGTTAATGTTAATTTATCTATTACTTCTCGTTAACTTAATTTGTCAATTCAAATTCAAACCTGATTTTGAATAGGAGCCCAAAGCATACATCCCAGAGTTGTCCTGACTGAATGCAATACTTGAAATGATTCCATTCTGACCTTCCTTTTTGACTGTAATGAACAACATGCCAATTAAACTCCTGAAATGTGGCATGATTTTTCTGTAGACTAAGGTGATGCACAGTCTGCTCTGTGTTTACCAGAATTGGATGACAAATTTTGATTTTTTAAATTTCTTGGCATATGAGGGGTGTGTTCATTTGGGATGATCTAGATTTCAAACTAGTTTAATTTTCATCAAAGTGGAAGAGCGAATCTGAGACCAACACCTTATTAGACAACTAAATAAAAGAAAATTTGCAACGATCCACTACATGGCGTAGTGGAGACAAGGGTGGACTATGAAGTCAGAGATCAGGTGTTCAAATCTAGGTGAATACAAAATAATGATTAAAAGAGATCTGGGGGTTCGGGTACCGGTAAGGCAGGATGATATGGGCCCCTGGAAGGGTTAGGTACTGATGAAGGTGGGTGGTGACAGGTTATTCTTTTAAGAACCCCCCCTCCTGTCCCTCCCCCCCCCCCACAAAAAAAGAAAGAAAAAGAGTGAGAAAAACTAAATAAACTGGTTTGAAAAAAATTAACCTAGTTTGAAATCATTCTGACCTAAAATACATTTTAAACTCCAGCATTTCCATCAGTGTGCTTGCATGCTTTTAGAAACTTTTGCTTTTGTAAAGAAAACCTTTATTAAGAGCTATATGTCAGCTCATTGTGCATCAGCATCTACAGGTTCAACAACATGGAATGAAGGAGGAGAAAGCTTTTTTTTCTTGACAGGTTTTCCATTCAGTTTAGAAGTTACAATCCTGAGCAACAGAGTAACGCTTATTATCAGAAATGTTTGGTATTTCAAACTGCACACCTGTTGTTGGTCTCTGCTGGAAATCTCTGCCTGGTCTAGCTGTGTCAAAAACTCTGACCATCTTGTTGAAACCACAGTAGATCTGACTGCCATCCAGGTTAAATGACACACAATTTGCAGCAACCAGCTCATCCTAATACCCAAACATTTGACAGAGCATTTAAGAGTGAATGTGATCATCAAACATTTATGATCTCCTTATGAATATGATCCCCCTATGTACAGTATTATTATAATATACGTCAAATTTTTCTGACTCGCATTTTGATTGGTTCTTACTTATGATCTATTGGAGGCCAGATGCATAGATGACATCATTAACAATTATTGTTTTTGTTTTGTTATTATATAAAACAGATAGATTTCATGTTGCAGTGTGTCTGTTCAGTAATAGATCACAGAAGAAGTCAAAATGTGGTAAGAACATCAATCAGTGACGCACTAGCCTAACCACATTTCACCACATTTTGATGTAAATTATCTGTGATCTGTTACTGAACAGACACATGGCAAATAATGAAACAAAAACAATGTCATGCCCTAGCTAGGAATATTGAAGATGGCCCTTTCCTTATCTGATGATGTCTGAAGATTTCAGAGGAAAACCTTTGGAAAATTTCCTGTTGTCAGTCAGTCATAGAATTGGAGCAACTGTCGTCATTGACTTACTTTGGTCATACTGCAGCAGTAATTGGTTCAACTTTACATATGTTTGACAGTGTGCAAGTTAAAGTGTTGATAGGTCAAACTTTCCAGCTTAAGATAGTTTTCATCATCCCCCACTGCAGGAGATTCAATACCTAGATGAAGCACTGACAGCTGTTCATTAGCAATTTTAACAGAACTGACACGAAACTTACCAAGTGGTTATAAGTTCTGTAAGTGCATCTTATTGTCCCAGTGAAAGCGTCCCACATGTGGATAGGATGGTCGCGACTGGTGCTCAATAAACTGTAATGTGTTGGTAATTCACAAAAATAAGTCATCAATGCAAGTGTCTAAAATAAACATGCAAATAGCCATAATCCTTCCAAGGATGTAACATTCTGATCTCAGGGCTTTTCCATGTTTGCATAAGCAGAGGGTATGTTTGCCAATCTTATATACTGCACTATAAACCAATGTACTGCATTCTGTTCTCCCCATCTGAGAAAGATCTGTTATTCAAGTCAGGAAATTCCATACTCGTGACCTCTACAGGGGTCTGATTAGTGTCTCCAACATCAGTTATGTCAGGATGTCATGATATTTTCTTCCTTCTGTGGTCTTTTTATCTTTTACTACATCTATTGTAATGTTCTTACGACTTTTATTGTTTTGTTTATTTTAATTCTACTTTTAGTTGTTCAGGGCACCTCTTGATAACAGCATTTGTTGACGGGGTTTACCCTGGTTAAATAATTATGTTTATATTATTATTATTATTATTATTATTATTATTATTATTATTATTATTATTATTATGGGATCTTTCAAGGATCCTTTGAAGATTGTACATTCTTAAGATCTCCTGCTGGACAAGGTTTTTCACTGTGCATGGTCACTGATAAAAATGTTTTTTACTAGCTACCTTATTACACACAGTTGTAAAACGTTCCAGCCATTTACAGTTGAAGCCATTTGTCAGTTGCCAATTAACTACTTGCAGGCCTCATTTTAAAAATTCTAAAAACATACCAACATGAGTCAGGATCAAGTGATGACATAAAGGGATACCAGCAATAATCATAAATGGTCTCTCCCTCGTGCATCTTTAGTGCTGACACCTTCAAAAGACAAGGAAAGTCAGTGAAAAGAGTAAACTGTGCATATGAGCCAAGTGGGTGCTGCTTATATCCAGTTTCTATAACATAAAGCTACTAGGAATATCTCTATCTCCCCTCCTGGATAGGATGCTTGTCCATCACAGGGTCCCCCCCCCCCCCCCCCCAGCATTAAATTCACTGGTACCCATTTATATACCTGGGTGGAGAGAGGCAGTGTGAGAGTTAAGTGTCTTGCCCAAGAACACAACATAATGTCCCCAGCAAGTTGAGCGCACTAACCATGTGAACGTGAGAAGTCTAATTACAACTCTGTTGATTAATATTACTCAATTCTATAAAGCAATAAAAAATGCCTTGTGCTTTTGCTGTCCTAAAATCATGTTATCAAGAAGAAGGAAGAGAAGTGGAGGACCAGGAGAAAGAAGAAGAGGATGAGGTGTGGTGGAGTTTTCCTACCATTTCCGACAGTCCTTGCACAGCAACCCCACTGTATAATTCCACAGGAAGATTAAATATTCTAAGGATGTTATCATCACTGTTTGTCAGTAAACATGAGCCATCAGGTGACCTTCAAACAATGCAGGAAAAAAAGACAAAGTATAAATAATAAGAATAAAATCTTGTACACTTCTCAGCATGCACTCTACACTGCAATTAAAACTCAAAGCTCTTGGAGCAAAAATACATGTAAACCTATTCAGCAGGTCTCCAACTTTCATTGGATGTTACTGGGACTTCTTTGAATACAAGGTAATATGACACAGCTTGTTGAAATTCAAACTGGTGGCATAGGAATCCCACTCTCCCCTCCCTTCTGTCCTCTGAACGTTGTTCACCATGATACCTGCACTCACCATTTGCAACCCTTAAGAAAGTTTGAAGTTGAGATGTCAAAGTCTTGCCAAGCTCCTGTCACTTGCTGTGGAACTTCACTGAAGTTATAGTGAACTACAGAGTACCTACTGAGGCAAGACAGAATTGCAGTGCTTCCAAGTTCAAAATGACCATGAATGTTTCATCCTTGTTCAATTAAACAGTTACCTTCATTAGGAATAAGAACTGCACCCTCATCAAAAAATGGTACATGATTTTCAAGTTATATATTTGAATACAGGGGTAACTCTGTCAGAATTGTTCTTCCCATTGTCTTTCAACCAATCAAAAGGAAATGAAATGAACTGAATGGAGAGTTTCTTTCTGTATGGTGCAGGTAACCTGTGGGGTATCAGGGTATCATGTTTTAGGAAGTTACAACACTGCTCACTGCATTTCTGAGGCAAACAGGGACTGACAGACTTTGAACCCAGTTTGAAATATTTCCCCAATGGCAATCTAAATCACAATTTGAAATTTAAAAGAATCATAATGGAACCAACCAACCTCTCCCTCTCCGCAAACATGTTCACAACCTCCAACTCTTCAGTAAAAGTGAAGAACAGCTCCCAAGAAAGTTTAGAACAGTGAATGGTTAACACTCAGGTGACAAGCAGCCAAAAGTTAGCCAATAAAAAGACCAACAGTGAAATGAAAGTTCTTATTAATTAGGCATGAACATATGCACAACCAACTGTTGGCTGTCAGTAGACTGCCAGTAG